>NW_020454627.1:753206-759583 GCF_003342845.1 Nothoprocta perdicaria
AAGAAAGAGGATAGAAGACTCCCTAGCCATACCTTTAATTTATTTATTTATTTTTTTAAATCAGCTACAGCTGCTCTGATATGTTTGCCCTCCTTCTCTGCATCCACAGCAGGAAAAGCTGGATGGAAGGGAGTGTTTCTGGGCTTCCACAGTTCTTGCTGACATAAGAAAAAATATGAAAAAAAAAAAGTGGTGCAGGATAAACTAACAAAATGAAAAGTGAATTGTAGTGCTGAGGAATGTCTCTAATCTAAGTAGACTGTGGACATACGGYTTGGAACAGTAACCTCTTTAGCTACTCTAGTTAAACCCAGTAGACTTTATGAATCAGAGTTCATTGTATCATTTTATAAGACTTGCCTGTAATTGCCACTCATGTTGTCTTTTTTTTTTTTTTCTTATATTCCTTCTTCCTCTTTTATCTGTTACTTTCCAGTTCTGTGTTCATCTAATGCTGACCATAAAGCTTTCAGAACAGGAGTTAGGACTGTTAATTCCCACTGACTGCTATGCAGATTTATGGTGTTATAAAAATATTGGCTTATCWTTCTCCTTAACTGAATGTGCCTACTTATTCATGAGGATAGTTTGGTATACATCTTGTTGTTTCAGTTAGAATATCTCAGCCTGTATCATTCCAAACATGGAATATRAACATGGCATTCATGACTAGATAAGCACACAATTATTCTTAGCATAATTTTTACCATAAAAGCATGTCTGAGGTAGGGAGATGAAAACAAAAATCATAACAAAACAAAACAGAGCATTGTTGAAAACTCACTTGATCATACACATCCAGTTGAGCTTCATATTCGTAGACATGTATCCAACAGAAAGACGAAGGTGCAATGACCTGGTTGAAGTTAGGGTGAAAGCATCTCAACAGTAGTAATTTACCTGAGTTTAGCAAAGTCTGCAGCAGTTGTGGGAGCCAAAATTTTGCACACTACATTCTGTTTCACAAGTCCCTGAGTGATCTATCAGTGACCTATCTTACTACTTAAATCTTGGGTTTTTCAAACATAGTTTTTTTCCCATTGAGGCTGCTATCATTGTAAAAGGAATATTGCCAGAATTTACATCTTAGGTTTCTTGCTCCAAGATTTTTTAGTCTTTGCCAAGATTTTCTAGTCTTTGGATTGTTCAGGGCATCCATTTGCTTGTCATTCATATCCATCAGTATGTTAAAGAAGCATTCTTATGTATATTCTGGAAGTGGACAACTTTTAAGAGGCCACTTTGCATCAGTATGCATAGGATTTACTTCTGAGCAGTCTGAAGTGCTTGAGCAACCCATATTTGTTAAATCAATAGAGGCACTGTCCAAGAAAAGAATCAGCTAGAGTCAATGCACTACTTGCACATCATGCTCATCATTCAGAAAAACAAAGGTATGTCTGACCTTGAAACTCTTACTTGCTTCTTGTTCTTGCTTCTTGGTCAGACTGCCACTATCATGCAGAAATTCCTCTTTTAGGTCATTCTAAAACATATTTCTGTTTTATAACATTGAGTGTGTCGCGTTACTGCTTGAATAAAAAAAAATGTGCTGATTTTCAAAAGCATTTTAAGCTTCAGTCCTTCTGCATCACTGATTTCTATCTTTCCAATTTCAGCAAACTCTGAAATCCTCATTTGCTACTTCTCTTACTAGCTATAGAGATCTTCATCATGAGAAGCTAAATTTTGATTCAAAGATTAAGTTATAATGATAAAAGATTGTGCATAATCCCTTAAGCTCTGTATAAGAACTAGTGTGTTTTCTCCAGACTGAACTTGTGGATTTAAGTTCAATAAGTAGTCTCAATACTAGGTGCTATTGTATGTCAATTCTCTTTTTAATACTGGCTCAATAATTTCATTTTTATACTACTAATAATGTATAAAAAAGATGTCTAATACAGTACTACCTATTTAATTTGGAAAAGGCTTTGCCATCCTTTTAAAAGTTAAGAAATTGCTGCCAGATTTTAAAGAATATCGGCCTCATACTTTAGTCATATATGAAGTTTATTTGTTGTTGTTGTTGTTGTTACAAATACTTAGCATAAATATTTTATTTTACAKTAATGGAATATTTTTAAATGATTTTAAATATGGAAATATGATAATAAACGATAAGTTCTGTGACTCTTAAAATAAATATCACAACCATTCCAGTTTTAGTAGGCTAAGCAATACCTACCTTCAAATATAGATAGGTACACATGTTACTTCATAACCACTTATGATGGTTGTGATGATCATTAACACCTTGCTCAATGTTTCCTTGAAATAAACAGAACATATTCCTGAAAAGAAAGAAAATAAAAACAATTCAGGAACATACATGTTCTGATGCCATTAAAATTGAGATAGAAAGAGCCTTCTTTTCTCTGTCTCTGTGCTGTCTGAGACAGCTGGCTGCCTGTCTAGATTGGATTCACATTGCTTATTAGGTTGTTCTTATCATATGGTAAGAGATAAGACAAAAAAAAATCTTAAGATTCAAGTGTTCAGATAATTCTATACAAAGAAGCTTCATTTTCTAATAGATGTAAATCCTGCCACCTAGATCTAGATGAAAGCACTCTGTGAAAATGTATKAGCAGTTTAAGTGGATGCATATGTACTCTGGATTTTTACTGGGTTGACAATATTCTCTATAGACTTCAGTCTTCCTCTGCTGAAGTCAGTGAGCATTTTGCTATCGATTTTAACTGGAAAGCACTAAGCTCTCAAGCACTCCTGCCCTTGTGAAACATTTGTCTGAAAACAATTAAGCACTGTAAATTCAACTGAAAAAAAATATGTAGTGAATGTTTTGTGGTTTTTATTTGTTTATTATAAAGCAAGTGTTTTAAAAGCTCTCTTTCCTCTCCCTTAAGAAGTGTTTAAAACAGGAAAGTATAGTAAATACACACAAAAAATATTCAGTGATATCTGTATGAATATATTTGTTGCAAAATATTTGCAGCAGATTGTTATTGTTGATGATTATGATTCATTTGCTAGTGGAGGCTTTTGTGAGGACTAAGGAGAATACACTTGCATTGTACTATTTATCAGGAAGAAGATAAATGAATCTCATAATACTTAAATAGCTTTAAATACCTGTACTTGACGCATTTAGTTTTTAAATGCACTTTTGACGAATGGGGATGTCATTCCTTGGTAGGAGGGCTTTTCCCAAACATCTCTGAGCTCTGTTTGTAGCTAGTCATGCAGAACTGATGAAACTGTTATGGAGAGGGAACATTTACAAAGAAGATGGGAGTCAGTAAGTGATTCTCCAAGAAGCAAAGAAGCACAAGCCCACTGTGACAGAAAGGAAGGTGCACAAACAAGGGGAGAACTAAATAAGAACTAAATAAGATTTTTAAACTATATTTATGGAACAGTGATTGAATACAGTGATTTTCCCAACACATAATAATGAGACACTTTAAACACTTTAAATGAAGACAGTTTAAATGAAGATATAAAGATAGTGATAGGGCACATGTTCATCTCTTTCAGAACTTGATATTATTATTATGATAAAGAGTGGGAGGGGGCATGATTTGGAGGGGGGAGTATGATTTGGGGGCATTTCAGGAGAATAAGCACCTCTCAGTGATTAATTTTACTGTATAGAAAAACACAAGAAATGCACAGGATGTGAAATGCTCTTATTCTCAGCATTCAAAACAAGTAAAAGTGAAATAAGACTGTGGCAACCACCATGTAAGGTTTTGCTCACAGTTTCTGGCAAAATCTTAGTCAGATTTCTTTTTGATTGCTTTCCCTGCCACATCATCAGGCAGTTTTCTGCTTGATTCACGCAATGTAACTTCAGAATCATGAATGTGTATATGACATGGGATTGGGTATCTTGTCAGCTGCAAGAAAAGTGTAGGCAACACACTGAAAAAAGCATCCAACAATGGTTAAATCTGGCTAAAAGCATGAGAATTTTATTGCCCAAGAGAATTTACTGATGTGAGCTTGCTTCATGCAATTGCAATGCTTGTTGAGGGCCACTGTATCTTGTTGTACAAAGAGAGGAGTATTTTGTTCAGGAGAACAGATGCACATACACCAGTGAAATTGGTGTCAGCACCCGGAAGACTGATATTAGAGTGATGCATAGCAGTTGGAATAGGAATAGCTACGTCTGAGAAGCAAGGTGAAGCTAATATTCAGGTGAAGTGATGAATCAAAGTATCAAGTGTAGATGGAGAATGAGCTGGCAATAATTCCAATATTCTCCTAGTTTATAAGCAGGTGAGAAATCTGTTCTCTTTTCTGGACTTTTTTTAGCATGGGGGATGCTACTGTCATCATACTTTTCTGAGATTATGAAAGACAATGAAACTGTGA
Organism: Nothoprocta perdicaria; assembly: GCF_003342845.1. Classification (NCBI taxonomy): domain Eukaryota; kingdom Metazoa; phylum Chordata; class Aves; order Tinamiformes; family Tinamidae; genus Nothoprocta; species Nothoprocta perdicaria. The sequence goes on from NW_020454627.1 coordinate 757,551, forward strand.
TAAAAAAAATCAATGTCATTTAAAGCACTGTTCAATGATATTCCAATTATATGATGAATAAATAACATGAAGACCTCGAATTCTAATAAATAAATCCTACAAAGCAACTTTATTTCATGTGAACAGAAGCGATCCTGTCTTAATGAAGAAACTCTTGGGAGCAAAGTATGAGTAATCTTTCCAGATAAGTGATGCAAACCTAGATAGTAGAAAGCGAGATAAAAGAATACACATTAAACCACAATAGAATCAGATGTATAGATTTATAGATAATGAGAAGAAACAATTACTCAGTTCAAAGGCTATTACTCTCAGGAGAGTAAAGTCTTTTCATATGTGGCAAGTTCACTTCACTGTGTGCTGAAGATGTGTGTTGCCTAACAAATTAGTTTGTTTGGGAATGCCCTGCTGGTGAGGAAATTCTCTCAGGTGTTCCATAATGAGGTAGCTGGAGGAACAGTCACAGCCTGTGGGCAATATCCCATCAATATTCTCATCATGAGTTCTGATGTAAATGCCTGGCAGCTTTGTGCTTGGTAGTTTACTTGAACTAGCATAGAAATCCATTCAGACAGCTCACTGAAAATGAGAATCAATTGCTACCTGACCTTGGGTGCCTACTGTCCAAAAAGAAATACCTCATTACTGAAATATAGAGAAAAAAAAAAAAAAAAAAAAAAAAAAAAAAAAAAAAAAAAAAAAAAAAAAAAAAAAAAAAGGAATGAAGTCCATAAGAGTGTAGCTATGCATTTCTCCATGGATTTAGAGGAAATGGTTGAGCATTATTTGTTATTACATAATATTTCAAGATTAACATCAGAAGAAATGGAATAATGATCTGAGTTGTGTTGGATTTCTATCAGATTGATATCAGGTACCACTGCAGGTGGATAGTTTTAAACATAGCTTCCAAAAYGCCTAAATAATTTAGGTCTGCACGTCTACCTCACAGCCCATTTAAATGTATTTCTCTTTATTTAAATGTGCTTCTTGTTCTCTGGGCAATGTAATTAATATAGGGATAGAAATAAGACATAATTATGTTATAAATGCCTACAGTATCCTAATTCTAAGAATACTATAATTTTAGTAAATAAAAAATCTTTTCAATTTCCAATCTAAGTCTAGATTTTCATATTGAAATACGAGCATTCTGCTTCGTGAAAATGAAATTTCTGAACATATCCATGAGCTAAAGAGAATTTACGGCAGACTTTTCATTCTGCACATTTTGCAATTGCCTACTTCCTGTTGTAGAAGATACAATAAATTTCTTTTGCTCTACATGGTTCCTCTCAATGATTTCTTGAAATATTCCATTATATTTTCAACTTAAAAGTATCTGCAAATGGTTTTAACAGTTAGAAATTGGGAAAATTTRACCAAATTTCTAGGAGTTTTATTTCTGATTACACAGTACTGTGATCTTGGCAGAAGAATCCAACTCCTTCAATCTTTTCATACAATCAAGTGAACATAATAATCAGAAAAGACTTTAAGGCATTTTTTATTTCCTTTGGTAGAGCAGAATAAGATGCATAATTTCGAATGCTTTGTAGTTTAAAAGYTCTGTAGTTTAATTTTTTAAAGCCAGTTCTAAATTATTTCAACCCCTGTAATAATGTAATGGAGTACTGAATAGATGTAACCATTCTAGCTCCCTGGAGGTTCAGATAGATTTCTTTCAACAAGCAAGACCTACTGAAAAATATAAATAAATAAATAAACAAACAAACAAACAAAYAAATAAATAAATAAAWAAGGAAGACCAACAAACTAAGCATCTCAGCCTGTGAATTTGGTTCTGGTTTTGCAATAATGTAAATGGGCTAGAGGAAGACCTTCCGCAGGTTGAAAAGGATTGGGTTAGGGATCACTTAGGCAAACTGGCCACTCAAAAATCTATGGGCCCAGATGGGATGCACCCAAGAGTGCTGAGGGAATTGGCCGAGGTTATTGGTCAGCCTCTCTCCATCATCTTTGAGAGATCCTGGAGAGCAGGGGAGGTGCCCGAGGACTGGAAGAGAGCCAAC
>NW_020454627.1:760603-866275 GCF_003342845.1 Nothoprocta perdicaria
TGGAGAAGAGACAGCTCAGAGGGGATATGATTAATATGTATAAGTTCAGGAAGGGAGAATGCAGGGAGGAAGGGGACAAGCTGTTTTTACTGGCGGCCAGYGACAGGACGAGGRGTAATGGCCACAAGCTGGAGCACAGGAAGTTCCATCTCCAGGTGAGGAGGAACTTCTTTACTGTTAGGGTGACAGATCAGTGGAACAGGCTATCGAGGCGGGTTGTGGAGTCTCCTTCTCTGGAGGTCTTCAAAACSYRCCTGGATGCCACCCTGTGTCACATGCTGTAGGTRTGCCTGCTTAAGCAGGAAGGTTGGACTAGATGATCTCTAGAGGTCCCTTCCAACCTTAAATATTCTGTGATTCTGTGTGAATAATCTCTTTTCCAAAGGACCGTGCACTCCATGTGAAGCTCACTGTGTGATCCAGCCTTGTTTGGATCCTGCAGCACAGTGAGGCAAGAAATTRAAATTTTAGACATATAAAATTCAGTGCATAGTCCTTTTCTGGGTACAAATTAACTCTTTTTTAGTTCCTTCAGCTAAGAAAAAAGTTCTTGTTCTGTAGATTTAACCAAAGTCTGCATGGTGAATAATTTGTAGCACAGAAYTAGATCCCCATGTTACACAACTTAAGAAAGCTGACAACTCCTCAGTATTTCTTAGAGCATTGACAGAAACTTAAATCTCACACATCCTTGCAGAATAATGATGAGATTTATGTCTAGCTCTAATATATAAAGAATGAACCTGATCTTTGAGAGATCTGAGTTCATCCTCAGAGTTTCTAGGGACTTAAAGTTTTTCAGAATCCCACTTTTGAAAGAAAAATAATCTTGTCTGATCAGGTGTAAAAGTACTTGTTTACAGTTATGATCCTGTTATGCTCAAAATCAATTTTTATGGTATGTCTACAGAATAAGAGAAAAGGAACAGATGAAGAACAGTTTTTTGTTTGTTTTTCCAAAGATCCACAGTAAATATTAAAAAAATAGACCTTCAGATGCAATAGAAATAAAATAACTTTCCCCTTTCCTTTTTGTGTCACAATTTAGAAGTTAAACTGTCAAAGACAACTTAGTTATATTTTGTCATTCCTATGGAATCATATTATATGGTTATGGATGATCTAGCTTTATCAGGAAATGAGTTATCAGGTCTTTGTTGACCTAAAAAAGAGAAAATTTTTGTACAAAAATATGTTCTTAGTTACAAAACCAAAATTATAACAACTCAAAAGAGAATATTTTTATCTCTATGAAAAAAAATGCATCTTAAAATTTTCATTTTGCATATATTTCTCCTATTAGATTCAGAAAGGAAGTAATTTCCAAATAAGCAACTGACTTTTTGTCATGCCTAAAATTCATCTTACACGTATTTTTCCTTTTTYYCYCCCCCCTTAATAAAGGCAGTAGCTGAATGCTAATTAGCTCTCAGAAAGGGAAAAATGGCATTGGCCACAAATGAGCATCCTTCAGTCTACAACTTTTTTAACTTCCACTCTCTCTCTCATCTCTTTTTTTTTTTTCTCTCTCTCTCTCAATGTATTTACTCTTATTTGTCRTCTTCATTTTTGCTCTCTCAAAGGTATTAGTCAGACTTGGTGCTAGCTTTTGACATAAACATCTAATAAAATACTATTATACTATGGAATACCCTTAGTTAAGGAAATGAATAAATAACTTTCTGAATTAAGGTACATGGTGAGCATTTTTAGGTTTGTGTATATATATGTGTATATATATGTGTATATATATGTATATTGTGTATATATAATTGTGTATATATATATATTGTGTATATATATTCTGAGTTGTTGTACACATATGATAATAAAATAGTAGTGAAGAATTCTTGTGTTTTGTAAGCATCAAGAAAATCTCTAGCTGTTCTTTAATCTCTGAAATCAAGACTTTCATTAATAGCATATGCCACTCAGTATTGCAAAGTTGTAAAGATTTGCTTTTGCAAAAAATCTTTTTCATTTAAATAACTTTCAAACAACATTATAGCAGGTTTTATTCAAAATATCACAAATATTATTACTGTAAAGATCATCCTTCAGGCATCCCAGACCCTATACACCTGGAAGAAATTCTGGGAAAAGGAAGACTTTCCCTTGGTAGAGGAGGATTGGGTTAGAGATTAAATGTGTCACAAAGTCAAATGTGACACTGACAAATCTATGGATCCAAATCCATCTGATGAGATGCACCCAAGAGTGCTGAGGGAGCTGACAGATGTCATTGCTAGGCTACCTCCATCACCATTGAAAGAACACGATGGAGAGCAGGAGAGGTGCCTGAAGACTGGAAGAAAGACARTGTCACGCCAGTCTTCAAAAAGGGCAAGGAGGACGACTGAGGAAACTACTGGCCATTCAGCCTCACCTCCATCTCGGGAAAAGTGGTAGTTCATCCTGGATGGCATCTGTAAGCATGTGGAAGGCAAGAAGGTGATCAGCATGGTCAGCATGGATTCACTGAGGGGAAATCATGCTAAACCAGTCTGATTGATAGATTTTTATGATGGAATGAGTGCCTAGGTAGATGAGAGCATGTTGTCTACCTTGACTTCAGTAAGACTTTCCACACCATCTACTATACCATCCTCATAGGGTAGTGGGCTTGATGAATGAACAAGCAAGCTTTTTTTCTGTTTTTCTTTCAGATGCATACCGATTCATTTCATATTTATGAAGCTGATATTCACCATATGAAACCTGCAGGAATTATTTAGTGTAACTTTTCCAAAATACTGAATATTCTTAAAGTATGAATGCTCATAATCAGAGTTACCCTTTTAAAATAGCAATGCAGACTATTCAGCTGAAAGTTTGATTTACAGATAACACAAATAGGTAATGCATAAATACACTGATGATASCTCAACATGAAGTATCATTCATCAGTTATCAATCAGTGGAAAAAAAAAGCTTCAAATTTATCTAAAAATGTTGCATGACTACTAAATATGCCAATATCACTCCCATTTTCAGTCATCCCCAAACCAGAATCTATCTAGAAATAATAGGAATGAGTGAGAAATGTGGGATGTGGGAGGTGTGAGATAGCCATGAGATTTAAAGTCATGTCTCCTGTAGGAGAAACTGTGTTTTGCTGGATGCATTTTACAGCATATGCTAACTATTAATATAGTAGGTAGAAGGGAATTTCCTCTCCTAGGTATTTTCTCAATATAATGTTCCATTTTCTTTGTATGTGTAGTGGGGAGGGTGGTCTTTTTTGTTGATTCTTTTTATTGTGCTCCACCAGTGTTTGATTTTGTGTTTCCTATGTGTTTTTGATAAAAAATCTTTTTTTTKGGAAAAGTTAGTTTTAGTTTAGAAAAATAAAATAGTTTTTTTTTTTTTCTGCTTGTTTTTGGACTGGCAGGCAAATCAAATTACATATTTATGTAATCATCACACAGATTTATGACCCAACTTTTATATAGCTGTGCTCCCTCATATGCAGAGGGTGAAATAGACTGTGATTGATTTGATAGGTGCCAGGTGTTCAAAAATCAAGCTTGTAGCATTGACCCTTTTGTAGGTGTACAGAATGGAAAAACCCTTAATATACTTTGTCCTATTTTTGTCAGACTAAAGATTGCCATGGCCACAGCCTGTGAGTACTTCACAACTGCTAATTAATTTATTTTCACAGGGCTCCTGAGATAGTACAATTTCCTTGCCCTCATTTTGCAGAAATGGAACTGGAATATAGAGGAATTGTGTGATTTATTCAAGGTCACAGAGAAAGTGGGGACAGAATCTGGACTAGAGCCTAGCTCTCAAAAACTGAGCCTTAACTAATATATCACTGCCCTCCCCCTGAGGTATGCATCCAAAKGTAGTCACAATAAAGTTCCTGATGAATCAAAACTCCTCCAAAAGTAGTGGGCAAACTTGGAGAAGCTCAAAGCTTCAATGTGAGCATCAGGGCTTCCTAGGGAAATGAGATACTTTAAAAGGTTTTTCAATAGCATTTTGAAATGTCTGCCTCAAATAAATGAAGGAGCCCAGATTTGATTGATATTATTTGTTCTGGTGGAATTTATATATGCATCTGTACTGTTATTATTGTTTTTGTCATCATTAGTTTGTGATAGTCAAAGGTTTAGTGTCTACTAAYACTATACACTATCTTGCTTCACATAGACTTTAAATGTGCAGTGATAGATGCCATCCAAAAGCTTTGTTATTCTGCTGAAACTTAACAGACGGATCTGTGGTTGATGTCTTGAAAACCAAGAATTGCAAGTGGATTAAGAGAAGGAAAGTAAATTTTTTTCATACTCTCTTCTTTAATAGTATTCTCTGTTTTGTAGTGTAACTGATTTTCAGCATCTTTAAACTGACATAAATGATGGCATAATGATACCACATAACTTTTCAACAGCAATGGTAAATCATGAAACTGTTTTATTACCTGGAAATCATTGTCTTGAAGCATGCATTAAGATTGATGCTGARTATGTGTTTGTAGTGTACTCATAACAAGGCCATGCTTTGCTAGAATGATAAACTGGTTCCCAAATTGATAATCTGAGGTTTAAGATTGAAAAGATAGAGAATATTCTTACCCACCTTCCTGTGCATTAACTGGTTAAGAATAAATGAACAGGAATATTTTAATATCACAAAATGCGCTAACATTTACACTCACCATGAAGTTAGAAGAGCGGTCAGGATAATTACTTGTGGACTACCTAAATAACAACATGGCATGTATTTTTTCTTGCATTTCCTTTCCCAGTCCCTCTTAGCATCTGCCTGAGCTATTTGCTATTACACGATTTTAGACCTGTGGTTCAATCAAATCAGTATTTTTTCCCCCTCCTCCAAACAAAAGAAGACAAAAACAAAACAAAACACTTTGATTGGTAGAGTACAAGGAAGTAGAGCTTTGTGTTTCTAACGAGTAAATCCTCATAGCCATATCTTTTTTGACAACTGGTGACCTTGACCTAACTACTATTCTTGTCCTGCATAACATATTTGGTCCCAAATCCCTTCATAATCTGTAACTGTTCCTCTTGATAGGAACCTCTCTGCAGTTGTTGGTAGAGTAAAATCTGTCCTCTGGAGTCGTCTTTGTATTTTGCAGTAGATTGAAGAGACAGGGCAGCTGCTACAGGTCAGATCTGATGGGAGATCTGAGTTGTCATAATAAGCTGGTTTCTCAGTAACTTACAGAAATGAAGTTCACAGGTGGGCAGCTCTGGCAGTTGCTGGGCTGGCTAAGTATTGATTGGAAGGGAAAAAGGAGGGAGACCATGACCTTCCATTCAGAGCCTCACAAAAGTCTGGCCATGCCAATCTTGTGGCTAACACAGCACTTGGGCACAGCATCAGGAGGCAGGCATGCTTCCTGTCTGTCTTCTGACACTAAGTCATTAACTCTACTAGCCTCACTTCTCCCTTGGCGGTTGGCTGCTAAAAGAAGAGAAAGGAAGCCTCATCAAAGTCATCAGAGTCATTTTCAAGTGCAGTACTTTTTTTTTTTTTTTTTTTTTTTAAACTGTAAGTTATCTATTAAAAAAAAAAAGAACTGAAACGAACTGAAACTCCCTCAAGCCTATGTGTATTTTCAGCAATTAATGGGAGAAGTATTTACCATTCAAAAGGCTTTTGCTGCTTGGAATTTCTCCAGTTCAGAATCAGCTCTATCAAATTGACCAATGCAATTTATTATCTCCTCCGGGACATTCATCTATCCCAGCTAACCTTTCTCAGAATAGATCCAGCTGTGTCCTTCTGCACGCTCCCCTCGAAATGCAATCACTGTAAGGATGTCCTCAACACAACTATCAAAGATACCCTTAGGCCCAGCTCTGCATTAATGACCTATAAGCTCATGACTTCCATTTCTGTGTATATATTTTGATGTGAGGGTTAAGAAGGATAGCACAGGTTCAAGTTCACCAGCAAGATCCCCAGGGAAACAAAAGTGCAMTTATTCTGTAAATGGCAATTCAGAATTAATGGCCCAAGAAAATGACTTTGTAGAGAACTTCAGCTCCCATGATATTATTTGGAAATGACAGGAATTGACGTGGGAGATACTCCATTGTAGTTTTCTCAGCATAGAAGTCTATCGATGTTGAAAAATAGATGTGTTGTCTCTGTTTTGTAAACATGGACAATGAGYAGGCTGGAAATGTGCAGGAGATGAATCTACTTGTTTGAAGTCATGCTTTTGACTGGTGGCTGATTAGATTGAGATGGGAAAATTGAGATGGATCTACTAGGCATTAGGCTGGCATCCTAGTACCTTYGTGTAATACAGATAATTCTGTCAGGTATCTAATCAGTGATCCTGGTCTTCTGTCATGAAGTCAATGTGGGGAAATTAAATTAACTTGTAGTAAGGCTTATTATGTGCTCTTATCTGCTTGGTTAAAAAAAATATACAGGCACATAACCACATATTTGCACAATAGTCACTGCAATTAATTTTTTGTAATAAGTGCTAAGAAATCTTGGCAAAATAAACTAAATTAATGATTACTTTAAAAAAAGTCTATTCCCATTTTCCATTCTTATACCTATATTTCCTTTTTAGCATCTACACATTGTCATCCTGTACAGGGCTCAGGCTTTTAGTTCTATAAAAATAATTTAAAAAAAAAAGAAAAAATAGAATTAGAAGCTTCACACTTGGAGGAGAACATCTAGCAACTTTGAAAATTAAGATAACTGCTTTTATTTGGTTCTTTTGCCTAGTTTCCTAAGATRTATATATTCATGTTCTTTGTCTTTCTGTTATTCCCTCCATATCTAAGTAACATTTAAACCTGTTGGCCAATTTAAACCATGAGAGACAAGTAGACATCTCAAAGATTTGAAAATCTTGTGAATTTTGACCTTTTGTGACCTGAAGAAAGAGCGTCTCCAACAGGTCGAGAGAGGTGATCATCCCCCTCTACTCAGCTGTGGTGAAGCTGTATCTGGAGTACTGTGTCCAGTTCTGGGCTCCCCAGTACAACAGGGATGTGGAACTGCTGGAGAGAGTCCAGTGCAGGACAACGAGGATGATCGGGGGCCTGGAACATCTGCCTTATGAGCAAAGGCTGAGGGAGCTGGGCCTGTTCAGCCTGAAGAAGAAAAGGATGAGGGGGGATTTGGTAAGTGCAAATGCATTCCTCAAGAGTGAGGAGGATGGGGCCAGCCCTTTTTCAGTGGTGGCCACTGATAGAATTAGAGGAAAGGGCCACAAACTGAAGCACCTAAAATTCCTCAGGAACTTAAGAAAAAATTTCTTAACAGTGAGGGTGACAGAGCCCTGGAACAGGCTGCCCAGGGAGGTTGTGGAGTCTCCTTCCCTGTAGATGTTTAAAACGCGCTTGGATGCAGCCCTGTGCCACGTGCACTAGGTGACCCTGCACGTGCAGGGGGATTGGACTAGACGACCTCTGGAGGTCCCTTTCAACCTTAAGCATTCTTGATTCTATGAAAATGCTATGAAATGCTGGAGGAGGAATTATTGTAATGTGGAAGTGTAGGCATGCAGGGAACACTCTGGTAACAAACCTAGCATCTTTATGTTGGCTTCTCAAAGACCAATTTATTTCAATTAAATATAAGCTTAAAGATCTCCAGCCAAGATACAGAGAGCATATTGATGAGCTACCACAATAGCAGAAATGTGTATGCATACCACCTAATTTAAATTCTGAAACTAAGAAGCTAGTCTCTAAGTTCCCCCTATTGGATTTTCTCTCTTCCCACAGACTCTTTCTTTGACCATAGATTAGGTGCCCTGCACACAGCTACATGAATTAGAGGCTATTATATTTCAGCAGTTCCTTCCAAAATTTCCTTTATAGGCTTTCTGCTTTTTCCTTGCTTAGTTCACCAATAAAAGTAAGGAGGAGAACTTCTCTGTTACTGCATGAGTTGTCTTGTAATGAAGATATATAATGTTACTGAGTAGGTATTAATATATCCTGACAGAAGCCAATGTTTTTGTGTAGTACATTTTCATGTAAAACTTGTAGAAGCTATGTATGGAAATATATACAAGACAGAAAATAGCTTCATTGAGAAAATATATTAGAAAACATTACAGGAAGGGAAATTGATTTACTCAAGGCATAAAAAATGGGCTTACCTAATAGAATTATTAATATAATAACTAATGTAGCACATTGCTTGTAGATACCACATTTATATTAACAAGTTGCAGATAAGTAAAGGGGGGAAATGTCCTTAAATTGTTATTTGATTTCCGACTAAGTGCCAGAAAATGTTAGGTGCAACAAACAGATCATTTTATAATTAAAAAAGAAGGGGAAAAAAAAAAGAAGTAACATTACTCACAATAACTGGATTTTCTGATGAAAGGAGATGAAGTTAGCACTTGGAATTGTTTAAAAAACAACACAATCAGCAGAGCAGTTGTGGCTCACAATGATTAACCTATCTCAGGTATGTTTTGTCACTGAGGCAAGCTACTGCCTAAATTAGGCTTGATATCCCTCAGGCTTTTACCCAGACACTACTATTAGGTTTCATGTTTGTTTGTTTGTTTTTTTCCAAAAGAACTCAGAAATATACTCAAAATACTGCTTAATACACTCAAAATCTCCTAAATCTCTTGCTACTTTGTTTCTACTCTATTTGGGGAGGAAATATTTTAGGGTTTTTTGTTTTAGTTTGTGGCTTTATTTTTCAGAGATGTTATTTCCAGTGTTCTCCATAATTTTATGAGGTACCATTGTTATCTGTGTTCCTAGAGAAGACAGAAAGCCTTACTAAAGAGCAATTTATCTTCTTTCCTGTTTAGCTCTGAGTTAGGCAGTTGGAGGCTGTCCTATGTATAATGTAATGCTTAGAAACATTTTTCATAAGGGTGGTAGATGTCGTTCTGGATGGCAAATTATTTTGCTTCAAAATCTCCAGGTTAATGATGGCATTTAATATGCTCATGCATATAATTTGACTTTGATGCTTGTAATTTTGGTTCAAATGAAAAAAAAATCTTCTTAGCAAAAAAAATAGTAACAAACGTATTTGATGAGTCTGTATAGACAATGTCTGGTTTCTGTTCATCATTTGTCTTAGAGAGCTCTTTTTCTCTTTTATTTTACTTTTCTTTCTCTTTCTCTTTCTCTTTATTTTCTCTTTCTTTTTCTTTCTTTTTCTTTTTCCTTCCTTTTCTGTTTTTCTACTTTTTTTCAGAATATAGATCAAAAGTTTTTATGTGAAGTGAACATAAAAATGTAGGTCCCTGAAGTAGGTTCTTGATTTCTGTTCTGTGTTTCCTTAACACATGGCTTGACAAGTAAGCTGAGAGATTATTTTACAGAGATAGATTCCTGCTCATGACTGTGATTTCTGGGTGCTTTTACATATTAATGGATCCTCACCCCAGAACCCATGTTTATATAATTGTAGCAAATAACCTTCATATACACCTACACCTGCTTTCTGATCTAGACAGCTCTTGCTATGAATTAGCTCACTATCCTGTATAGCATTATTCATAAATATCTGGGTGGCTATCTGCTGATGCTATCTTCTGGTGCATATGATGCAGATGATGCTATCTGCTGATGCATATGCTTACATGCATATACAGACATGATTTTAGGTAAGAAAAAGAGAACAATGAAAATACATATAAACTGGTCACTATAGTTAGATATATTTATTAGCAAATCCATGTCTGCAGCATTTTAAAAAGAGATAACTAAGAAGAATAAAAAAAAATGAAAGTAAAATGAAACAAAATAAAACTTCTTTCTAAGATAGTGTCTAAATTGACAGTTTTAACATTCAGATACAGCTTAAATTTGGGCAAAGGTTTATTTAATCCTGTTTTGGCCTAGTGTTTTAGTGTCCAATTGTCCAAATTTTAGACAAGACATTCACAAGATATATATGCACAAGATATACACATTAAAAATTAAGCAATTTTCAATTTAAAGATTGATCCCACAAAAATTATTTTAAGTAAGATGGGCTGAGTTCAGACTTTTTTTTCCCCTTCCCCCAGGAACAGATTAAGAGAGTACATGGACGTTGCTTTTAAGCTTGCATTTTCCGGTTCAGACTGTCTCTCCTGTACTTTCTTGAATATCCTGTACTTTTGATAAGTACTCCAGAGACTCAACAGCTTTTAGACTAAGCAGCTCATAGTTTCTCACTAAATTTTAAGACTCCATAGGCTCCTAGTTTTATGTACCTTAGTAGCTATGTATGTGCATGAAGAGAAATTTAAATGTTGCTTCACTGCAGTTGCAATGAATAGAAACCTCAAAGGTGCATGAAAGAACTATGAAAACTCTAAACATACTCAATACCACAATAGCAATGAGATAGGAAGGTAAAAGAGTTTGCTAAGAGATTTTGGTGAATCTCTCAACGTGTATGAAGTTACCATTGTTTCTCTTCTCCATGAGCTACAAAGTGTGCACTGTTTTTCTTGCAAATGCATCAATTTGTATATACAATTTTTTCCTTCTAAAATCAACTATTTTATATTATAGGAGAGAAGATAAAGGCTTAGTATGGATTCCATCCTTTTTAATAATAAATAATAATATGTTCTCTGAAAACATTGAGTAGAAAAATAAGGTATTTGCAATGTGGAATACAGTTTCAAATTAAAAAAAAAAAAGTAAGTCTTCTTCATTATCTGTTGCACAAGTGATATATTTAGTTGTTGAATAATGTATTTATATTTTAATTTCTAAGATTGATATCCATTTCTTGGCATCTAGTGTTTGATATAAAATCAATACACCAACACATAATAGCAAGATATTTTCTGGACACTTGAAAATAAAGATGACCATAAAAAGTTATTGATTATAAGAAGTTAGGATGAAAACTTGATAATAATTTTAACAGTAGAACAAAAATGAATTTTCAAATTTCACTGTATGTAATCTTCAAATTTATGCTTTAAAAACTTCTGAAGAAGGAAGTTTTGATTTATAATAACTCATGAGTACATCATATTTGAGTTATGTCAAAAGTGCTTTTATTCATGAAATGATTACATGCAATTATATGAACCTCTAAATATGAAATATATTTATAAGCTAAATAAGATTCAAACAGATTTTCAAATACCTAAAATACTTTTAAAATCAAATACATTGTGATGTAAATTATGGTTTGGAGAAATGATTCTTGAAGTGACCCACAACTTCATTCACTGTCCAGTTAATATCTATATATGTCCCCCAACAGTAAAACTCAGCATTTCACACTTACTATGAGAAATCACAGTAAAAATGTAATTCCTGAAAAGAAGCCAAGAAAGAATGATCACTGAAAATACGTTCTTTTCCATAGAGCGAAAATGAGTATGAGCAGGTCTCAGGCAATTGTCAGTGGATGAGAATAACAAGAGACTCAATGTATATATGTGAAATGAATTTGAGAGCACCTTTTCTTATGCTATATCTTATTAAAAAAAAAAGTATTAGAATCCATGATTTCATAATTGTTTATCTTTTGGGCCATATTATATTTAATTTCAGACCTAAGCCTACCTGCTTAACTGAACTACTTCTCATCCTGAATGGAATGCAATTCCCACAGGGAATTATTTTAGATATTGTAGGTAATTTTTGTATGTAGCTTCTTGTATTTCGCAATTCTTTTAATTCTGCTAAGCACTTTCATTTCTCCTTTCAAATAAGGCTTATTGATTACTAATTGGTTTTATTTCGTTATTTAATTTAAGTAATTCAACATGGAAATTGAATTGATAAATCACTTAACAATACTGTCATTAAAGAAATGAAATAATGTAGAAGGTGAGCAGGAGTCACTCTTCATATTTTTGAATGGAAATGTCTCTGGCTGTTTTACTTTATGTAGAGCTCAATGCTTTAGTGAGCTGTTGTGAGCTTCCTACTCGCTTCCTGTGTCTCTTCCTACTCACAGTACTGCACTGGCAAGACTCAGGATCCTAATTTTGCAGGGAGAAGAGCACCTGAACCAAGAAAGTTCTCATATGAAAAAAATGAAGATACTTAAAGATACTCAGAGATGCCTAGAGAATATAAATACTTGTGGGATTTGGAGGCCACTAGAACAACGACTTAGTGGATTGCTTTTCAGAGTCCAGTTCAGTTTGTTTAAATATCATGTTAGCCATCAGATATGCTCATAAGACAATTGAAAAATCAGCTTACTTAGCAGACACGAATCTAAGCCACCATGAATCCTGGCCAGGTGTAAAATCTCAGAGTAGATTCTGCTAATGGAACTAATAAAGCTGAGGTAGCGGAGGTTTTAGGTGACTTCTGAGTGCAATCAGATATTTCTTTGGGTAGAAGTTAAAGATGGACACAATCAAGGAGGAGTCTAACCAGGGAATGTAATACCAATGACCCAACAAATACACAGCAATAAGATACCGCTACTATGGCAGTAGCAATGACTAGATTCTCTGATGCACAATCATGAAGTTATGGAGAAGTAATGCTGATTTCTAGCTTTCTATGTGTGGGAACTATGGGTTTAAAATACTGGCAGAAAATGAGGTCACATATTGTCTAGGAAACAGTGTATACACACTGACTAAGAAGACCACAAAGGGCCTTGCAATGTCCATTGCAGTCCCATAGGTTGCTAAGGAAAGAGAGAGCATGCATTCTCCCATATGGAGCCAACAGCCCTTGAATAGAATGCTGACTGAGAAGAATATTTCTTGTGGTCTGTAAAACTACATAGCAATACAGAGACCATGTTGAGGAGATCYGTTATGATTTGTTAGACTGCCACTTTGACAGAAAGATATCAAGTCAGGGTGAATGTTTAASAGTAAGAGCTTGGTAGTTGATTCACATGAAACACTTGGCCACCTTACTGTCTACTTATGTACTGTCTACTTACTGTCTGCTGACTTTGTGTTTCACTTTCTATTATTGCACACCCACCCTTTCCATTTTATTCTGTTTTGTGAGACACTTCATTCCTCTCATTCCTCTGATTCTGCCAGACCTCATTGCTGCAAGCAGAGGGCTGTGGATGAAGTAAGGCTGCCTCAGTGAGCCAGAAGTATGTAGGGCTTCCAGAATTATATCAGCATCCTTCATTCTGCAGGTAGGTATCAAACACTCCTTCAGGCACCRTTTTGAATTATCAAGAGAGATTTATCATAATTGAGGATCAGAAAGAGRTTCCTTAAGGGAAAACAGTCTGAGAAGGTGAAATGTATATCCAGGTATTCTCTTGGAAGCTGAAGAAACAATGTAATTTTTTATGGAAAAAAAAAAAAAGATTTCTAAATCAAAAGAAGAAAAAGAAACACTATAATTGCTATTTATCAATATGATTATCATAATGGGTGAATCATTTTTTTAATGAACTCTGAAGCCCTTGAAATCTTGGTACTCCAGGTATGCCCGAAGAGTCATTATTAGGCTTTCAGGGTTTCAAATTGTGAGTATACAGACACTTGTATCAACTTTCTGTATACAGAACTGTTTAGATCATCAGGTAAAGCCATTTTGAACAGACTCCTATGCTGTAACAGAATCAATCAAGTACTGGAAGCACAGAGATGATGATAATTGTCTGTTAACTGTTAATTGTCATTTGTTCTTGTTTTTCAGAGAGTAATTCTACATAGAAAATGCAGTGAGTAGGAGAATTTATAAAAGACTTCTCAAACAATAAAGATTAAAATCTGAAATTAGTGCAGTTTTTAAATTCAATATCTTTAATAAATGAAGGCAGAAATTTACCATGGAAATTAAAGATAGTCTAATAATTTACTTAAATAAAAATTTGAATGTGTTCATTGGAGAGCTAATCACGTTTGAGTGTGCATTACAGAGTTTTTAAACTTATGCATAGGCTATAAGCCCAGTGATGCAACATTTTTCTTTTTTTTTTAATGGATGATGCCCTTGTGATTTAGGGATGGTACCCCTGTGACCTGTGAAAAAAAGTAGCCATTTCCCATCTTATACTTTTGGTTTTTTATTCATAACCATGGCTGGTATATTTTGCTAAATGTATAGGGGATATTTTTTGATTCTTGTCATTACAGGTATGTTTGTTGCTTCAGATACCAAAAGGTAATGATTTCTTGAGAAATTGTAATTGGACTGACTAAAGCAATGTAAACAGATGTCACTTTTTTTTTTTTTTCTGAGTTAGCAAAATCTGACTCTTCTCTAGCTACTTTTAAGGGAAGAAAAATGGATTTTGCATCCTTTTTTTTTCTTCTTGAAAAGAAAAAAAGAAAATCTTCAAGAAGATTTTTTCTTCTTGAAAAGAAAAAAATCTGAATCTAGCAAGATCACTGATAGTGCTGTATAAATGCAAATGAATCATTCAACTGCACATGCTAATCCTGTTGTGGTTTGTAGGTGTTGGTAATACAGTGTTTTTTAAAAGAAATTCTGTGGGAATACAGAGCCTGCATCAGCTGAGTTTTTGCATCTCCTTAGGAGCATGCATGGGAGACATCCAATCTAGTCAACAGGACATGCTGAGCTTGGTCAGTGTGTGCACGTTTCAGAGCTCTTGGTGAACTTGGTCTGTGGCCTCTGTTCCACCTGCTTCTGCTAATGGCATAAGGAGCCACCTTTGGTGCACAGAACACAAATTGCAAAATTTTATAAAATCCGGTTGAAAACTGTTGATTGTGCTGGGAGTGTGTACTAATGTGTTTTAAAATAGTTCTCCTAATTTCCCCCACACTTTAAGGTTCTTTATCAGGAATGCATCTATCTCTGAGACTCTGAAAGAAGAAACCATTTTAAGCCTAGTAAGGAGGTGAGGAGGATCATCCTCCAGTATTTTAAAAAGTAGCTGTGCCTAGTCACTGATTATCTAGGGTGTATAAGAAATGGCTGTTCTTTCAGGGATCTAAAGTGTAGGAACAAGCTAGGGCAGAGTCTCTCTCAACTAAAACATTGACACAGAAATACATATGCTCATGATTAACACCTTGGGATAGYAGTTATCATATTGCTTCATCTGACATAAGGATATTGTTATTTGTTTCATATTGCACATATATTTTTGATTTACATTGTCAGAACAAAAAGAGCTTAAAAGGCAAGTTCTTCTCAAGCAAAGTTTGCTTATTTTCAAGTGAAGAGCAAAAAGAAATACACAGGTCAAAACCCCTTATTGCATGTAAAACAATGAGATGCAATGTAATGATAATTTTTTGCCACCAGAGAGCTCTTATTGCATTGTACTAACAATAGTATTCAAATATTTATTCATGGGTACCATAATTAATTCTCAAGCAGTGAAAATACTTTCATATTTATATTCTCTCCCTTTCTTCATTCCCTGCTCTGCTGGAAATTCCCAGAGGGTTGTTTCCTGACATCAGACTGCACTGAAGGAAAAAAAATGGCCTCATAATTGACTAGATAGCCAGAATTAATGTTTTCAAAATCCCTGAAATGAATTACTTGCAGAAAATAGTTTAATTTACATGTTTCCAAAACATGTAAAAATCCAATGTTTTGTATTTCTATATTTTTCCAGAAAGACCAAAGCTGAGAAACTCACTATGTGTTTAAAGTAAATGTGTTCTAGGAAGAAAAGGTGATGAAGCTAGAAAGGACTGATGAACAGAAAGGTCTCTGGACAAAAGTATGATTTTAGCACTAAGAGCTTGATCTGATGCCATTAAATTCAATATTAATGATTCAAGACTAAGCTGATTTTATTTGGGGATTTAGAGGTAGTTTTATTACATCATATGGCTGAAAACTTATCTAGTTTAAGTAGTTAATAGCTTAATTAGCTTATTAGCTTTGTTTTAAGAGCATAAATATATTTTTTTAATTTGTTTTAATAGTTATAGTAATGAATTATTATGGCTGGTTTAAGTTTCTGGAAGAATGACATAAGGTTTCTTGGCTGGTATCAGGGAGAAAAATATTTTTCCATGTTTCAAGTTCAATTGGCACTGAAGGCCAAACCATCTGATAGATCAATACTGCTCTTTTCCACTGTTAATATTAGAATTGCGCAAATGCAGTATTTCATTACCTATAGAGGTAGTGAAACATATACGTATTTATACAGTATATACTTGGTTCTAATTCACCATGTAAATATTGGAGTGTTGAAAATGGCAAAATGGGAAAAGCAGCATTTTATAGCTGCTTTGGTCTGCACTAAGTTTTYAGCCAAGGTTAAGAACAATGTTAAGTCAGGTCTTTTGGGGGAAGCCTATTATCTTTACAATTATTAAGATTTTCTTTTCTATATTGGAGGAAATATTGCAGTGCAATACATTTACTTTCCCTTGTAAACTTGTTTCTCTATCTACCTATCTATCCAAATTTATTTGTGTATCTCCAGGTTCTATGAAATCCTGAGCTGATTAGCTGCATTTTCAAATGATTCCTGGCTCCTACTGATCAGACTGATATTTGTAAACCAAGTTTTACTGCTTTCAAAATAAAAAGTTCCTTCTAAGATTAAATTAATCAGCCATAAATCCGTACTGTAGTGTTACTTTAGCATGGCACAGTTTTGCCTATTATACTACAAAGATTTCATAGGTATTTGCTTGACATCCAGACTGAGCAAAAATTATAAACACTGGTCTGTGTTTTCTTCTTACAGTAAATATTTGACAGACAAACAAGGAAATAAGCAAAAAAACAAGCAAGAAAACTTTTAAAGAAAATTCATTAGAAATGTGCTTTTTTCAAAATTAAGTAAAATGAGWTTGTATTTCCTGATTTTTCTGGTATAATATTCAGTAAATTAAGTAATAAGACAAACAAGCCACCAAACGAGCCTCCCCAGTAATATTCAGAATATTTTCATCAATATTAAATCCTTCCTCAGAGGAAGGTTGGAGGGAGATTTCTCTGCATACCCAAACTGTTGCTTATCTCCGTGGGCTGTAATCTTCCTCAGAGCAGACATGATGCTTCCCAGCTTGAGGAAACAGACACTGATTMTTATTTCTTAGAAATCTCTGACAAGTTAAAAGCTAACTAAAATAAAATTAGAGATGCTGGGTTTGCTTTCATATTCCTTGATGCTTTTCRTGCATCATGCAAAGGGACAGCTGCTACAATTCTAAAGAAAAAGGTACAGCCTTCTTTTCCTCTCTCTTCCTTAATCTTAATGTCTAGGTGGATTTTACACATGAGACTTGCAGCAGCCCACTTAAGGATTAAACTCTTACAGCAATTTGTCAAGTTTGATTTATCCTGCTGAATGTTTTGAATTGAGATGAGCCACTTTGTTTCTTTATTTTTACTTCTTCTACCAAACAGAGAAACCATTACTAAAAACATTGAAAAGCATGCCATCATATATTCACTGATATATAAGCCTAGTAAGAGGTGTTGACTTAAAATCCTCCATACAGAGTAAACATATACCACAAACCCTGTATGTTATTAACTATAGGACTAAACAGTCTCTTCTCCAGATCTCCTTCTATCATGTTCATCAACATTGCCTGTACATATAAAAGAGACTTTTCCTTTTATGGCATCATAGAATCATAGAATCCTTGAGGTTGGAGTCTCTAGAGGTCATCTAGTCCAACCTTCCTGCACAGGCAGGGTCACCTAGAGCACGGGGCACAGGGCTGCATCCAAGCGGATTTTAAAGATCTCCAGCRAAGGAGACTCCACAACCTCTTTGGGCAGCTTGTTCCAGTGCTCTGTCACCATCACTATTAAGATAGTCCTATTTTCTCTATTTAAGTTTGCATTGCTCTTATCCATAGACCATTGAGGGTTTTCAGGCAATGTCTGATGAGTTTCCAGTGTTTTCTTGGATAGAAGTGGTACACTGTCTTGGCTAGAGATGGTGCATTCAAGTTTAACTGCTCAATTATCCAAAGAAATGAAATCCTTTTATACCATATCTGTCTTTGGACATCCTTGTGTTTCTTTTCTAAGGCATAATGGTGATTATTTCTGCATACATATTGTAGGTATATGACAAATCAATGTCTCACTTCTGTCTCACCTCAAATTGTTCTTCTGCTGCCTCCCTGTTCCTAACATTTTAAAATTTTCCAATGGAGAGAAATTGCATTTTTCCAGTTAGCTTTTTCTTTCTGGCAACTTCTGATTGTTTGCAGGGCTTTAACTTCTCATTAAGTCAGGTACTGAGCTCAAAGCTAGAAACTGCATTCAGGTCCAACAGTGAAAGATTSATGAGTATCACCTTCTACCATAAGAGCAGCTGACAGTGTGGTTGATGCCCCTCTGATAGTCCTCTAGTTCCTCTACCYCAGATCCTGAAATTGCAATATTTCAAAGTATGACTGCAACAAGACCATCTGTTTATTTGACTTTTGAATTCTCTTTTAGTTCAGCTCTATTCCCTTTCCCTTGCAGTTCAAGGTGTGACTGGAGACAGTGGAAATAGCTGGGCATGGGCCAACACTGCCCAGACACTGACAAAGAAGAATGGTTAGATGAGATTTAAAAGAGATGGGCTGGGTGAGATGAAGACCATCATCTTATTGTTCTAATCTGCTGACAATGTCAATCTTTTAAAATATACTGTTTTAAAAGTCCATTTGGTAAAATAAATTTGGCAAGGACTGTTATTCTGAYATTGTCAGTGTGTCCATCAGAAAGTTAGATGAGGAAAACCTGTAAGTATAGGTTTTTGAGGAGTTTTATCAACTGATCATATGAATATTGAAAGTGGAATACTTTTTTCATTAAYGACTTGGAATCAAAACTATATTTGGCAATGAAATAAGGATAATCTTAACTTTTTTTTTCTCTAAGAAATATCACTTAACTTCATGTGAGTTCTTTTGAAGATTTTCTTTTTGTGAATTAGCAGAAACATCTTTATGGTTCTAGTGTTTTGTGATTTACCTAGGCAATTTCAATATCATTTATGGAAGTATGTAAAGCAAGGAGCATCTATAARTAATTCTGTGTGGGATTTCATATTCTAAAAAAAAAAAAAARGRAAAAAACTTTCAGAAAGTAACTCACAATTGTGAGTTTTTTACCTCGCAATTTAGTGTTCATAGATTTTTTTTGACTGTCTCTTCYGACACTAAGTTCAGTAAATGCATTCATATTTGATGGAGTATTGTGGGAAATGAAAGATCAAAATGTGATTGATGTTACAATAATTTAAGAAAATTATTCCACTAGTAAAACCATAAATTAGCTGGGAATGCCTAATTGTACTTGGCACATCATACATTGAAATGTTTCTTTGTTTTAAAAACATCTTTAAGTGGAAGAAAAAAAAATATTCAAACCACTTTTGTTGCCATACCAAATTCTTGGATCAGAACTAAATATGTAAATAATGGTAACGGAGAGAGGTTTTTTTTCTTCACTGAATGCTGGCACCCTGAGCATAAGGAAAAAAAGAATGCCTGGGACCTTCAAGTACTAATGGTGATCACTGTCCTGATGTGGAAGACACTGCCCTGGGCTGCTGGCATGAGGTTTTGTTAAGTCACTGATAGGACAGCCACAATAGAGCAGGTCAGCATCACACCGGTCAAGTGTCACATCTGCTGTGTAGACAGCCTTATCTGAACTTGCATTGTTTCAGCTGGGAAAAAAACAAAAGCTATAACTTCACCAAACTGTACATAGTTTTCATATATATATATATATATTTTATCACTACATCATATTCGAATCCAGACAGCAAGATTTGCTCCAACAGAATAACTGGACTTTCAGATAGTGAAAAAACTATCATGGTTTTAAAATCAGGCGTCATAAGACCTTTCAGATAATGAAATGAAGATGTTACATTACTCTTGATTATGTATTTATTCATTTTTATTTTATTGATAAATAGCTTTTTATTTGGATATAAATTACTATTACAGATAGCAGAAATGAATGAGCTGGCATCTCCTAATCAATTGTAAGGCTTTTTTTGTTGTTGTCTTGATCTATTCTAATCCAATTTTAACATAACATAACTTTGATATAGATATTTTGGAGGCTTTACGAAGCAAAAATACACAATTAGAGGTATGAATATGAGTTGGACCAGTTGAAGAACCAATTAGTGATTGAATATGCATATATGCTAAGTATAGATACGATAATATAGATTTGGTAACAAGATCTAAAGATAAAACTAATAGCTTTGCATTGTATCTTTATTTGTATGTATGCAAACATGGACATGTTTAGATGGATTTTTAAATCCTGAATGACATCTGCAGTTTGAAATCTTGGATTTTTTTTTATTCTGTAATTGCTCCTCAGGGTCATTGCATCTGTGGGGTAAAAAATTAATTTCCATYTAATCAGTTACTTTATATATAGACAAATCCGGTGGCCATATTATCAAAACCATATGATGTTTTAAACTAAAAGAATTTTAAATAATTTTGACCACTGTTGTTGCTGTTCAACAACATGCACAGAGCTGTAAAACAACAATATAGTTATATGTTTTTGCCAATTCATAATGATTTAATAAAGTAAAACATTTAAGCCTAAATCATTTCTTCTTATGCCTAATTCCTTTTGTATGTGTGACATAATGAAAAAAATATTCTTCTAACAGGACTAAAAGATCCTGTCAGATACATCCTATTTCTTTCTCATTATTAAAATCTGTGTAAGTTAATGATGGCAGACAGACAGCAGGTTAGTTGATAGATAAATTCAGTCTTTCAGGCCCTCGTCTTTGTTTTTCAAATGTTTTTCAAATCACAAACTACTATGTGAAATCAGCATCATACAAGTTAAACAGAAGCAGCAAATGAACAAATTTCATGCAGTCTATTGAAAATTAATAGGGAAGGATGTGAAGAAAAGAGAGGGAGCCATAGGAAGCTATAGTGTTTTGTTGGTATGAAAAGATGGAATTGAAAAMCATTAGCTATTTCACAGAAGAGGCATAAAATGGCAAAAGATTAAGGCAAATGAAATGATCTGAACTGTGACTTTTACCTAGTTTACCAAAAGGGAGAAATTTTCTTTATTGCTACTATTTTTTAATTTTCTCCATGTTAGGAATAAAAATATGGAGAATTTAAGTTCAAGCTCTCCTTCCATTATCATATATGACATAATAGGTAAGTATTAGATTTTATTTTTTTAACAATTGCTAATAAGGTGAAAGCCAAACTTATTTGATTATCATGAAATATTACCATTGATAATACAAGCAACTATCATTCAAGTAGCTTAACTTACATAATGAATACAACACAACAGAGAATTCTACTTTAAGAATCACAGAATCACAGAATCACAGAATCACAGAATCACAGAATCACAGAATGGTTAAGTTTGGAAGGGCCCTCCAGAGGTCCTCTAGTCCAACCTGCCTGCTTGAGCAGGGACATCTAGAGCACAGAGCACAGGGTGGCATCCAGGTGGGTTTTGAAGACCTCTAGAGAAGGAGACTCCACAACCTCCCTGGGCWKCCTGTTCCAGGGCTCTGTCACCCTCACAGGAAAGAAGTTCTTCCTCACATGCAGATGGAACTTCCTGTGTTTCAACTTACACCCATTGCCCCCTGTCCTATCACTGGCCACCACTGAGAAGAGCTTGGTCCCTTCCTCCCTACATTCCCCCTTCATGTACGTATACATATTAATCAGATCCCCTCTCAGCCTTCTCTTCTCCAGAGAAAACAGGCCCAACTCAGTCTCTCCTCTTACGAAAGGAGGAGAGACTTAATTCCCTTAATCATTTTGGTTGCCCTCTGCTGGACCCTCTCTACAAGCTCCACATCTCTGTTATGCTGGGGAGCCCAGAACTGCACACAGTACTCCAGGTGCGGCCTCACCAGAGCTGAGGAGAGGGGCAGAATCMCCTCCCTTGACCTGCTGGCAACACTCCTCCTGATGCAGGCCAGGATCCCATTGGCCTTCTTGGCCACGAGGGCACACTGCTGCCTCATGGTTAACTTGGTGTCCACCAGGACTCCCAGAACCCCCTTGCGGAGCTGCTTTCCCCTCATTAGATCAACACCTAATCTGCCCTGGTGCCTGGGGTTATTCCTCCCCCGGTGCAGGACCCTACACTTGTCCTTGTTGAACCTCATGAGGTTCCTCTCTGCCCAACTTTCCAGCCTGTCCAGGTCCCTCAGAATGGCAGCACARCCCTCTGGAGTGTTGGCCACTCCACCCAGTCTGGTATGATCTGCAAACTTGCTCMGGCTGCACTCAGTGCCCTTGTCCAAGTCATTGATGAACAAGTTGAACAGCACTGAGCCCAGTACTGACCACTGGCCACAGATCTCCGACTAGACTCGGCACAATTTATAACCACCTGATAACCACCTTCTGAGAATTTAATAATATTTTTGAAATTGAATATGCTACATCATAAGGGATTGAGTTAAATATCGCTAGTTCAGTGATCATGCATATACATTTAATAGGCACTATATGATATATTATACACGTTCTCCTGTGTTTTTATCTTTGTAAAATGAAATCAGGATAACTGAATAGGAATGAAACTGCATTAAATAGAAGCTGTCCAAGGCATCGTGATTTCTGCAAAAGTGACTCAGTGGTCTAAAGTTGCCAAATAATGCTTCATGACCGTCAAGACTGAATTTTCTTCTTGTTAATATGACAGTATTAACAGTCTGGGAAAGGTGTATCTGCATAATACAACTCTGTTGCATAATGTATTTAGGTAAAGATGATGTAAATAAGTACAAAAATGCAGAGAAGAGAAAAATTATATTTTTGCGATATTAAGCTATCAAGCATTTAGAAGTATAAAATGGATCATTTAGAGAACAGAAATTCTTTGGCACTCACAAGGAAATGCTTATTTGACAGTAACTATGTTACAATGTTCAAATATTGGTGCGATGCTTTCTGATTGCTTCTTATTGAACCGTGGAGCCATTTGTACCAGAACATTTCTATTCCTGGAGAAGTTTTGCTTTGAATACTGACCAAAAGGTATCTTTCTCAATTAAACCAATGACTTGGAGCTTGTGGAGAGTGGAAAGACTTATTTGTCTTTGAAATTGGCCCGTAACATTTAAAGAGAGAAAGAGAGAAGAAAGGGGATAGGAAAGCTGAAGATAAAACWTTTGAGCTTCAAGATAATGCCAAAACATACTAGTAACTTCTTTAAAGCTACATTTCCTTTAGATAGATAAGCTTGGAGTTTGGCTAGTTCCTAGAAATAAAAAATAAAGGTACTTTCAAATAGTAATAACTTCTCAGAAATTAATGGATTCAGTATTAAACAAGCTTTGTCCATTTTTAATTTCTTCTATTTCATCTTGATTTTAGAATCTGGAACAAATTGTCAAGCTGCAATCTTGTACCTTTTTTAGAAAAGCAACCATAAAGTTTGTATTGATTAGTTGATCTCAGTGTTGTATACATTTTTTTGACATACATASATAAAAATCTAGCTAGAGTTGTACATATGATGTATGCATATAAAATTAAGTATTCAAAACTTCACACTGTTCCTTTCTCTGGTTCTTTTTATCAATTGTCACTGTAGTAAACAAAAATTATGATTAAGAGATTMCATGAGTAAGGTTGGGGTGCATTGTCTTCAAGCTTGTATGTTTATATGCCATATATCATCTCTTTTTGTATAGAACTCTTATTTCCTCAACACCAGTGTCTCATGTAGCCATTTGCTGCTGCTTTCAGAGTTTCACTTTACTGTATATCCAATACCAAGAACTCTAAAAGATGACATATTAATAAGAATCATATATTGTATGTGACCTGTGTGGTAGCTATAGAAAATTTTAAATCACCTAACAGTGCTAGAGCTAACTCCTACCATGGGAGCCCTCTATCACCTGAAAAATATTGACATTGAGATKTTTCAGCACTTTGGTTAAATGTAACTAGTTTGTAGCTTTCGTGAAATCACATTTTATATCCTACAACAGAGCACATTTCAGAAATATGTAGCATAATTCAGGAGGACATGCCTCTGAAGTAGCTAGAAAAAAAAAGCAGAAGGGAAAAGATGGAGAGTCATGAAAAGAGAAGTCTCATGTAAGAGAATGGATATGAATTCCCTGCAGAAAGGCAGTACATGTTAAAATCAGGTGCAAAAATCAATGACTTGTTGACTAAAGACAGACCTCATAGATGATTATAGTGAGTGTGATCATTATGTAGATTCCTAAATCAACTATATGTACTTGAAAATGTTTATTCTGTATTTCAAAAGTGACTTAGGATATACATTTGACTTGGAAATGGTGGGAAATGTTTGCARTAGGCACTTGGTATAGTCCAGCTGACAGTATGTTTATCCAACCACAGGGATTTGAAACATCTATGTATAGATACTCATTCTGTTTTGTAGATAATTTGAGGAGTTTCTAAATGTATCTATCAGACAGAAAATTCTATTCCAAATTTAAGTTTTGATTTCCTTCGYTTCTGTTTAATATATCTATATTCTGCTGCAAAGTCAATAAGAAGTGACATGAAAAAAATATTGCAGCTGTCATAGAAACATAATGGAAAATCATTATATATGGTTATTCACGCAGTCAAATGGAGATCTTATGAATAAATGGACAGTTATGATAAAGGGCTAACTAGATTCTTGCATTTGAAAGACTGTTGTTATTAGTATTCACTAATACTTTCATAAACCTGATAAAAGTCTCATTTTGAAAGAGAGGTGCATAGAGTCTCTTCCTCCTTCTATTAGAAAAAAAAGAAAAGAAAAAGGATCAGAAAAAGAATGCATGTATAAATCTGAGTAAAAAAGTAAGAAAAGCATCACCAGCCTTTAGAGATGTGTCTTTGGTACTATAGATGCTGTAGAGGGGGCTGCACTATGAGACCATGAACTGTTAAAGAGTTCTGAGGTAAACATGACACAGAGATGTTTACTAGTCACATATCCTTACAGCAACTAAGATAAGGTAGGAGTGGGTTTTAGCACCCTTGTGACTCTTTSCTGTCTGTTTACTTCAACTGCTGCATGTCTCCAAAGAGGTGAGCTATAAATCCAGGCTACTTCTCAAGGTTGGAGCTGTGCACAGGAGAATGTGCTTACGCTATTGACTTCAGAGTGCCAAGAACCAGCACTGCTCCAGTGAGCTTATTGATTTATTTTGTAAAGAAGAAATGGACAGAGGATCTGCGCTCAGGACAAATGCCAGATTTTTTTTTTTCAAGAGGAAATTTTCCAGTCTGTAGGTGTCAAAGGATACTTCGTAATGCATTAGCTGAGTGACATGAGATTTAACCTCGATGAACTCCTGAATGGCCATCTGGGACACTGTTGTCACAATTGTACTGTCATTGTATTCCTTCACCTGTGTCCTTTAGCTGTGGTCAGAAAGTCTGCATTTATTTTTCCCTTTGTTTTGTATAGTTGTCTCACCTATTCTCCTTAGGAATTCCTGAGTGTGCACAGAGATATTGCTTACTGCCAGATTATTAGTCAGGAGAGGGAGTGGAATAAGGCAATGACAATGATGTAAATAAGTAAATAATAAGTAATAATTTTAAATTTAAAATTGACCTTCAAGATTTAAAATCAATTAATATACTTTAAAATTTTCTGTACAGAATGTCCTTCATAGAACAGCTGAAGTACAGTTTTCAGCCTAGTTTGCAACACGTGGTCCTTAAGTAACACTGCAGATAGTTTAGGCTTTCCATCATCACCACAAATAAGGTATCTGAGTACATCTAAAARTTTTCTGTACCTTTCACTGCTCAAAGTAGGTATGATTTTAGAAGCTCCTCTGCACTATTTGTAATGAAATTCTGCATAAGCCGTGGAGATATCATAGTTCATGAAAGGCAAAAATTTGCCTAAAAAAAAATCCAGAAAGACATTTTAAGTGGCATRAGAGATGAGAAAGGAAGTAGAAGTTATCAGAAAGGATTGAAATGAATGCATTGAAATGTATKAAAAAATAATGGGAAATATGTTACTAGAAAGTGAAAAACTGATTAAAGAGAGGTAATATAATCATCATTTTTGTGTCTCAGAACCTAATTCCCTTACTGAAATTATTTTTGTATATCTTGATCAGCTGTGGAACAGAATTACTTGTTTTTTACCAAACTTTACATTGCTCCTTTTACCATTGCATCATCCTCCCAGGTTTAAGCTACCTGAGAATGTAAACCAGAAAAAAATATAGATTTTTGGGTAATGGGATAACTTTGTGTGACTTCAATGAGGATTCCAGTGAAGAAAAGCAAAATGTGTCTATTTGCCATTGTTTATACATAGTCAAGGTAACTAAGCTAGAGTAAAAAGGTGCTGGAGTCAGTTTCTGCATCTTTGTCCTTAGAAAAATTCAGTGCAATTGAAATTTTAATTTAACAGGCATAAATTAAATATAGTTCTTCTGTAAGAAGAAAATATGCTGAAATTTTGAATTCTGGGGAAATGAAGAAGACAAGGAACGCTATTGACACTTGGTTTTCAAGAATGTGTCAGGTACACTCCAGAGTCCTCACTTCAGRGAACTGTGAATTGAACTACAGAATCAGTAGGTGCTGGCTTAGTGCTGTGAGTTAATATTCATGAAATGAAAATACATATTTTTTGTGTTATTATTAAGAAGCACGAATCACTCAAATGCTAGAAGGCTGAGCACAGGACACTTGCGTAATTAAAACCTCATTGTAAATGTAAGATCTAATAGTATTAATGTTGCTAGGTAACTCACTGAGAATTAAATGAAATTGAGAAATGTCTCTAAAATGTAACTCTTGAATATCTGCACTGACATACCAGCTATGGGATGAATTTATACTGTTAAGATCTGCACAAACCCAAATATTCCTAAGGTCCTAGCTAAAAAATTTACAAACTGCAGGTGTGGTTCTTTACTCTACCTGAGCAGGGGTTGGACTAGTTGATCTCCAGAGGTTCCTTCCAACCTCAGCCATTTGGTGATTCTACGATACTTCTACGAGTCTTGCTGACAGTGGACTCTGGAAGAAGTGTGTTGTGTTCTGTATCCTTTCTTGAGAAATTATTTGACGATTTTTGCAGAAATTATACTAGCATGCTTTGTCTCTCTAGTCATTCTTCTATGTCTTTCACTTAAGTCTCAGTTTTCTCCATGTAGAAAGAGTTTATACACAGGATCCTACCATGCCTTCCTTAATGAAACACAGTCTATATAGTCCATGTGTTTATAGGGAAGACTTGTCCTGCCTGCAAAGTACTGTTGAGAGATGACCCAAAAGGCCCAACATTTATTTTCCAAACTTCCATGGTTGCTGTCATCAAGCTGCTTGGGAGGAAATTTTTTTTAAAGAAGATATCAAAAAAGAAAGAAGAAGGAATCTGTATTTAAATCAAATAATCCATATATAAGCAAAAATTAAGAAAAAAAATAGAATTATTTTTAAGGCAATGTGTAATTTTTATAAAATCAAATATGTAAGTTTACCCACTACTTAGGGAGTCATTCTTTAAATATGTAAATCATTCAAATATGATATGTCCCACAGAATGAGTGGTGGGGCGGGGGGGGTGACAAAATGCACTTCACTCATATGAAATAATAAAAATAGGGTTTATTCATATGGACAATGATTTCACGAGATTCTATGGCAARGTCGCTAATTATTCACTGCATGGAGGTTTAAGATAATACACAATTATCTTGGGATACCCTCCCGTTGGGTCACGAGGTTCAGATTGGACCCCCTTGCTTTCCAGGCTCCTTCTGAGAAGAGTCTGGGTGCGGCTGATTCCAATCCTAGTCCCAGACCTGGTCAACAGTTTATGACTAAGGGATTCTGTGCACAGTTACAAAGTAAAGTTTACAAGTTCAGAAGGAAAGCGCGCTATAGTCACTTACCATGAATCTGTTGTGGAAAGGCATCTCTCAACCTCAAGGAGTAACCTTGAGAGGCGTCCCTGTTCAAGGGGAGATCCTGATGTGCAGCCCACTGCTATGCCAGGAGAGCTCAAGGGGCTCTTGGGCTGTCCCCATATTTATGGGATAAGATGATTGACTTGTGGTCATTCTTTCATTTCAGAGGACTTTTGTCTGGTGTATGCACCATCAGCCTTATCTCCCCATCAGATGCAGCCATCAGGACTTATTGCTGGTTAATGTCTGAGTCCAGAAAGAAGTCAGGGAGCCAACTACCAGTGTCAGGTAATATCACTGGTGCTTAATACCTGAATAGGGCTACATGTGAAAAGTCAGATTGAGCTGGGAAAGGAGCATATCCATCACAGTCCCAAATTAAATTGGATAGGTTTATTAGTAGAAGTTTAAATAAAAGCAGATACGTTTTCTCTTTTTTTCTAAGAAGGAAAGATTCTGAGCACATCTCARTTCAATCAGAATTTCTTGATTTATTGTGGACACTTAGAAAAAATGTTCACTTTTCAAATAACTTGGTGAGACATATGGGAAATATTTAAAAGTGAGAAGAGAATCAAGACCAGTTGGTGCTTTCAGTCGTCAGAAGAGAGCTAGGCATGTTGAAATAACAATTAAGATGTGAACTCTGTGTATCAAATCCTTGGCTTTATTCTTCCGTTTGCCTCATTCATTCCATTGTATCGACCTATATGTTAATGAAACCTTAACAGAGGAACTGCATGGCTGCAAGAACCTGCTGTGGTTTCCTTGACRCCAGCTTTTACTGTCATATTTCTGTGTAGCTGGCTTGCACTTAATGCGATAGTCTGATTTAATGGGAATTGTTCCTAAGGAGCTAGATGCCACAGAGGTCTCGCTGAGTACTTGTCAAGGGCTGCCTAGCAAAGGCAAGGAAGACAAAACGGAGCAGCCCAGCAGCTCTCTGGGCTCAGATCAGATGAGGTTTAGTGAAGCGGGAGGAAGAAAAGCCCTGGCAAGCCTGCCAGTCTCGCTAAATTTCAGCATCACGTGTTGGATAGTCTGTCTGCTTCAGAAAAACAACTCAAATCRTTGAAAGAATTGTGAGCTCTTGAGTTTTCTACTGACTTTGCAAAGATGTTTATTTCCCAGGCAATGGATAAGAAAAATAATTTTTTCCTTTTCCATTTTCCTTGCTGTGGAAGACTGCATCTTAAAATGCCTAGAAAGTTCAATTCCCAGCTTCCTGAGTCCAGTTTCCATGCAGGTCTTGTAATCAGGTTATCACCAGCATGCTGTGTGGGTTGCTTTTGTTGCTGATTACATCGCACGGTTAAGCTCCGAGGACTCCTTCAGCATATTAAGCAACTGTAGTGATATTTAGAACCCTTTTTTTTGTTCCTGTTATGAACAACTACGGTATACATTGGCTGGAGGCAGTTCTGTCATTGATGCAAATCCTCTACCCGTATGCAAGAACAAGAAAACAAAACAGACAAGATCTTGTGAGGTTTCCAGGTCTGACTTTGAGGTTGCAGGACCTGCAATTGGGCTGCTACCTCTGCCTGAGGAAGTCAACACTCAGTTCTCCTCTTTGACACAGTGCATTCCTGAGCATATGTCCCTGAACACTCATGATGCTTATAACTCCTTCCATTTCTCCTAATTATCCTTCTAGTGCAATACCATGACGTACACTCACATCTGTATTTCTGAGCTTAATTGTGGTAGCTTCATTTTTTTTTAAGGAAAATAAAGAATCTTCTTTTATTAAGACCTAGGTCTTTAAAGACTGTCCTATTATTTTTCATTTTGAGAAAGCAAAGACATAAAAAAATCCATTGAGGCTGAATAGTCTGATCTCCTTAGGAATATACCCACATGATTTTTGACCTAAAGAGATTGAGAAGTAGTTTAACAGGGTGCTTTCGCTTGACATCCAATATAGTGAACTAGGGTAATAAGAATTTTGTATGCAAGTAGCTATACTGAAATGATTCTTTTAGAGTATGTGTGTAATAACAGTATGTTAGATTTATGTGTTGTTTTGAAGAAATATTTAGAATTGTAAAAATAAGGTGCTTAATGAGTGAATCACATGCATCATTGTACTCCTATATCCCTAAACACACTTTTCTGTAATTCTCTGTCATAATTACCTGCCTTCTAAAATACTGCATCTCTGTGCTTGTTTGGTTTCTTTAGAGTGAAACTTCTAAGATTTGGAAAGCTTGAAAAAATATTTTTTTCATAATTGTCAAACAATAAGCCTTTTATATATAAAAATAAAAAACAAGTGCTTTAGACACAATTTTTCTACAAGAGAAAGTGAGGCAAGGAAGAGAATAATGGAACAGTATTTTCTTACCTTGTTGTGGTGAATAAGCATATAGCTTTTACTATAGTCAGTGATTTACTCAGAAATCACTCCAATACTWCCAGTGTAGCACAGCATTAGCTGGATCAGCCCTTCTCTTTGCTCCCTTCTAACTGCATTAACCTGCCGTCCTTGAATTTCTCCTTCAAGATGTGAATAAAGAGCTCTTCAGGTTGGGTGGAAGTAGAAAATGTGGTTATTGATTTAGGCATGAATAAATGAATGTGTACCTGAATGTATGAACAGATAAATGGATAGATGTTATTAGTATTGAATACTGTAGGCAACCTTCTTCATTTTAGCAAAAGATGCACAAGAAGGCCAAGTCAGACACAAATATATATGACTTTTGAGGCTGTATAACCTTCTGAGACTATCTGTATTGATGCAAAGGCGTATGCATTTTAGAGAGAGATACCTTTCAGAGCACACAGTGTGCAGGAGTTGCCCTTTCTGCAGAAACCAGATGCTGGGAAGAGATACGTGCATGAGGAGGTTTCACCCTGAAGAAATCAGAATGCCTCTGCAGAGTGTATCCCGGGAAAGCTGTAGCCTGCGGGACAGACTCAGGGGCCCTTTCTATACCTATACTTTCTATATCTATACTTTCTAAGAATGTAAAAGCAATATTTTTGAAGGAGTGTATTTCAGCTGCATTAATAAAATATATGATTTATTGGTATGCTTTTACATAACAAAGATATTTATCTACGTCTTACCACCTTCATTTCACCAGAACGCATGTTTTCTAGAGGACTCTCTACACAGTTCTCTAACCACAATTATCCTCCTAGTTATATTATCATTATGCAGGATACTGTAAAACAGCATATGGCTATATTATTAATACAAGAAAAATAAAAATGTCTTTGCATCAGGAGAGCATATTCCAATAGTTACATGGAAATACATTTTTTTTTTTTTTTCTGGCAAGATACAATGCTAACACCAGCTTGTTAAAATCTAAACGGAAGGTTTATTTTCTTAATTAATTTGGTAAAAACATCCTCCTGATAGCAATATTAAAGCAGTACAAAAGTTATTTGTAGATCACGCTCAAGGGAAAAGAAATAAATCTTTGTTTGTAGAGGCAAAAGTTTCAAGTATTAACCAAGTGCCCAGTAGCTGAAAGTTAGGAATTACATGTAGAGGAAGAAATGCCATTGAACAGTCTAGTACAAATATATTTTCAAAGGCAGCTGACAGCTAAAATAGAATTTATAGCTATTTTATCCACTGGACATTTTGTTTGTTTTAGATGGTAAGTTTTGAAAGAGAAAAGGAGGAAATTTCCTCAGCATGGTTGAGTGAAAGAAAGCCACTAAACAGCAGTGAGTGATTTGTGTAATTTGTGGCAAAGAAGCTTTCTGTTGAGCTCTCTCCGCTTAATGGTAACATTAACACAACATGTTACCGAGCCAGGGAGATCAATCAAACCATACAGATTAAAACACATTCTAGTTCCTCATCAGAAATGTCCAATTTTTCAGGGTTATGATAGGTACGCTCGAGTGTTAGGCAACTGTTACCTAGGGAATGATGGTATAATTTGATCTGTGCTTTCCTTCCTTTCATGGGTTACAGAAGGAAATCTGGTGGCCAACATGGCTGCAGAAGACAAACTGAGTAGATTTGATGCCTGGGAGGAGTAAGGGAGTTGCATTAAATTGTTGCTCTGGTAGTTATTATTGGGGATGTAAGTTAAGCATCACTTCCYTGATTAAATTCCCAATGAGTGGAGGAAAGAATTAAAGGATCATAATGAAATCTGAAGTTCTTGTAATTCCTTTGAAATTTACAGAATTGCACACCATAGTTCAACAACTCCTTCTGTAAGTAAGTATCTTAAAGAAACTTACTTTGTGTGTAATAGCACTATAAAACTTTCTCTTAGTTTCTCACTGATTTGAAAGAGGTGACAGCTCATCTTGATATGTAATATTACAGAATCATACAGTATTTATGAATAAACATTTAAAATAAGTCTTTTTTTAAGACTGTGATATTTTAAAAATCAGTCATTTATTAAGTCAATCAAAAAAAATTTGCATTCTTCTAAATTAATTTGTAAGTCTTCATGTTTCCCTTACCCGAGAAAATGCTCATAGGTGAAGAACAGGCAGGGTAATGGTACAATGTATTGCTACTTCTAAACAGATAACTGTTTATTCCAACAGGCAAATACGAGTGCCTCAGTAACCATCTTTCTTTCTTTCATTATAACTCCTACTTGTCTAATTCATTTTTCTTTTCTCCCTAAGTCAACAGCATATGCATTAGTAATCTTTATTGACTAATTTCGATGCAGAACATCGAAGTAACTAAGAACAACTGTCAGCTCATTGCTCTGCATTGATTATATTTTGCAAGTCAAACCAACCTCTGATACTTTAAAGGCTTGTAATTTTTAATCTTTCTGTGTCTTTCCCTTTTCCCTGCTTCTGAGTGACATGCCTTCCTTTCTTCTTTATCAGATGCATAATGCAGATTTTATTCTGAGAAGATTTTAGATTATTTGTTATTAAAGATTTTAGATTAGCCTTGGTTATTAAAGATCTGATCACTTGCCACCTAATACTGCCTCTTATACTATCAGTTCTAAAGTGTCTCCTATTTGTGTTGTATTGGAAAAGTTTGATAGTTTGACACATTTTCTTATAATAAAAATGATTTTTTTTCTCTATCAGATGCTATGTAGTCATTATATTTCAAAGCAAAACCTGGCTCATTTGGATATCTGTAGTATCCTTGATACTACTGAAATGAGGTGATTTTGGTTGCCTTACTGGATTTCTGCATCATAACATGCATGGCCTTCACTCACAGTATCTTAAGTTAAAATGAAATATTTAAGGGTGACTGAAGAACATCTTCATTGTGATTTAACTTAAACTCTCAGTATGTATCATCCATAGCATCTTTATTTTCATTTAGGTTTTGTCTGGGAATCATTAYGTCTACAGAAAATTATCTGTTTCCCTGGCAATGTAGTGGATACAGTCACCACAGCATCTCGGCTCTCTTGTTCTCCCTCAGGTGAATTACATTTCTCTCTGAGGCAGTTATTGCTAAAGACCTTGAAATGAAGCTTTCATTATTTTCTGATTGCTTTCACTGTAACAAAACATACCTCAAATATTTTATTTGTTCTTTTTCTCTCTCTCTTTTTTTTTTTTTTAGTCTGTATACTACAAAATAGAGTGATGTCTTTTCCACTTCGGTACAATGAGCATTTGCATTTCCAAGGGTACAATGCGATGGGCTAAAGCTAAGAAGTCAGAATATTTTTTAGGTTCACTAAGTTCATGAGAGAATTGTTAGTTAAACAGAGACTGGAATTGCTGAGACCTGATAGAATGATCATAAATAAAAAATATTGGTTTGAAGTTAATATTGCTGGAAATTTTGGAGGTTGGCCTCTGTGAAGTCACCTTGCCTGCATGTTTTTACTATCCTCCGTTTTAAGAAAACTCAATTCCTCTCTATCAGGCAATGTATATTTGAGAAAGTCCGTATCAGTCTGTATATTTGAGAAATGTAACCCATATTGAATCTTGCTCTTGGCTGTGACACAGCTGAGGATGCCATAGCGCAGTGGCCTTTCCTCAGTGTTTACAAAGCATTGCTCTTTCTCCAATGTTAGCTTGCACACGCACACATTGAGTCTTTCCCCATATCTCTGACCTTATCCCATCTATCTCTCAAATTATAAAATATACATTTTGTTGCCAGGTCATTTGATGATACAGGAAAGTTTTATTCACTAGCGAAGAAAAATAAGTTACATCTGAGTCCTTACACTGAGCCTACATATTCTCCTCTGTGGGAAGAAAATAAAATAAAATAAAAGCTCATTCCTTTCAGATTATAAAGAATATTAAGAGGTCTTTCCTCTGTAAATCCTTTCACCTGCT
This sequence comes from Nothoprocta perdicaria, assembly GCF_003342845.1. Classification (NCBI taxonomy): domain Eukaryota; kingdom Metazoa; phylum Chordata; class Aves; order Tinamiformes; family Tinamidae; genus Nothoprocta; species Nothoprocta perdicaria. The sequence continues at coordinate 794,621 of NW_020454627.1, forward strand.
TCACTGATTAATACCGCCTCAGATAGGGACTGAGTCGCTACAGCAGTCTCCTGGGCAACATTGCTTAAAATCCTACTTCTTCCAAGAAGGCCCCTGAGAACTGGTTTCCTGTCAGAGCCTGTTGATTTCTGATCCCAGCCCTTTTCTTGTCAGCTAATGGGTACAAATAGAGGAAATGGGCAGAGTGTGAGAGCAGTGTGAATCAAGGAAGTTTTGCTAAATGAGGTGGGTGGTGGGACCATCTGGGCATTTGAAAACTTGCCTATTTCTCAGTTAGATAATTATCTAATTTCACTATTATTAGGCATGCAAGGACTAAACTGCAATATCTTTGCCTGTGACTTAAAATGTAACATTGAAATGACTGGATTTCTTCTTTTTTTCTTTTTGTTTCTTTCTTTCTTTTTTTTTTTTTTTTACATGTAAACTAGTTATTATTTTTCTCTGCTGTGTTATTTTTAATTGCATTTTAATTGCATTTTAATTGCATGTTATTTTAATTTGCATTTATTAAGAGCTATGTGCAAGTTACCAACTTTTTCCTTTTCTTTAATGATTACTATTATTTTTTAATCCTTTGCTATCTTGTTGAAAGCTAAAATGATTTTGAAAGTCTTCTGGGCTTTATCTACAGTTACTAATTTCATATTATAGTTTTGGGGAGTATAAAAACAATTGTGCAACGTTTCTATTAGTAGATTCTATCTTTAGAGGCCACCACAAAATGGAGAGTGGCTGCAGGACATACTGTAGAAGCACAGTGGCATAAAGTGTCTTTTAGACAGCTAACAGTGCATTTTTCTGGAAAGAACCTAAAAGATCGAAATAGTGTGTTGCTGTCTCAGTGTGAATTCATAGGGAGACCAATTTTCTAACTGAATAATAAGTTGTAGGGCTTTTAGTGGCTTGACAACAGTTGTTTTTCATCTGAGAAACTTGAGAACATTCAGAGAGAAGGCCAAATATAAAAATATGGTGTACATGTACGTTGCATCTTTAAAGTTATTGCATCATTTCTGGGAACCATGATATTTAGACAGCAGCCATCATGTATTTATTTATTTAGCTTTACTAGAAATTCTTTGCAGTGGAAAATAGATTTTCTCTCAAAATGAATTTATGTAAAAATACTTATGCAAAAAAAAAGGATTTGTTAATGAAAAACATAAAATATAAAATGGAATGTTTTAGACATCTTTTAAGGGAGGAAAAACAGACACAGAGGACAAGAAGGGAAAAGGAAAAAAAAATGTACAGTAAGAATAAAAGGCCAGGATCTGTGATTGTCAGTACCAAAAAGTGTTTTTTTTTTTTTTTTAAAAAAAAAAACTCACTTTCATTTTTTGAAACATTTTTTCCTTGTAAATCGAGCTTTTTCCTATGGTATTATTCATCATGTAATTCTTAGGAAAATACAATTAAAATAAAGAGTTAGTGTTCAGAGTTCCACTATTAGCCATCACTATTAACTAGAGGCATAAATGMGGAAAACAATTATACTCACTTTGAGCTAGTTTGATATTGTTGTATAAAATAAAATGGTAGCACTTCTATATTTCACCAGAATTCATGACACTTGATTAATCAGATACTGAGAAAAGTAGTTTTCTTTTTTTCCATAGAGTACTTCTTGTTTGTATAATGCTGGCGCTGAAAAGCCAGAAAAAAATATGGGGAGGCTTTCTTTGAAAGGATAGTTTATTTCTGTACAGGAAAGAAGGGAACAATGACTTGTAATTATGGCTTCAAAATTTAGCAACAAATTTAAATTTCCATCTGCAAATTTGATTCTTCTTAGAATAACTGCCTTTTTATCGAGTTATGTTCTATATGATCAGTTACTGCCAAACTTAACATTCATAACTTAATCAAAAACACTAAAATTTAATTAAGATAAGAGATTGTTCAATGGGACTCTGTGGGATTATTGCCTTGTTCTGGCTGGTTGCCATTTTAGGCAAGAACTTAGGCAGAACTGCCCAGATTATGCCAAACTGCAGAAATGAGAAATTCCAGGAACTTCAGAGGGGAGGCAGGACACGATTGCATGTGATGAAAATAAGTTTCACCACCTTTAAGAACAAATATATATATATATATAAAATATATAAAATATATATATATATATATAAAAAATATATATATATAAAATATCTATCTATATATATATAGATATAGATATATGATTTTCTGTCCCCTTTTCCTGCCTTAGCACAGGCAGTATATTTTTAGAAGTCTGGTACCCAGAATTTTGAAAATGACAGTTCCTCAAATACTTTCATTATGCCTCTTGATCATTGAAAAAGCTGTTTTATTCACGATTTATGGAGATCTATTTAATTTTGTCTCACATTTCACAGCAAACCACCAATTTTATAAAATGATAGAGCTTATTACTTGAGAAACAAGAGGTCTAAATCACTTGTCTTTTGTCTTTCCTTTCCTTTTCCTTTCCTTGAAAAATAAATAGCTGCCTCAAAGTGAGACACACACACACACACACACACACACACACACAAAAAAAAAAGCAACCAAATAACACCCTTAATGCAGAACAGAAAAGAACAAGAGGGATTTATATCCTAGGTCGTATTTCCCAAAACGCTAGATGGGAAGTGGGGAAGCTCACTTCAGAGTCCCCAATCCTTACTTTGAACTCTTCCCTGAAGATATCCTGTGTCTCTCACCATTTTTTTTCCTATTTGACCTTTGGTGTGTTGTGATTTCACTCCAAAGTGTCCCTCCCATGAGGTTTCAAAGAGCAAATAGTTAAAATTGCTTCTTTCAAGGAGGAGGGTGCCTGTTAGTCAGATGTCATTATACCTAGGTCACTTAATGCATCTGATCCTTTCCTCTTTAGGACTATGTAAACTGTCATAGGCTCAGCCAAATTTATACTATTGAATTGGTGGCTTAAAGTTGTCATCCTCCTTCTGCTATTGGACTATAAATCCTGTTTTGCCTCTCTCAGGAGGCCCACACATGCTCTATGTATAACCTAAAATAAAAATGCTAGAATTATTCTTGGTGTCTGAAACCTAATAACAAAAATGAATCTCTGTGTTTTCTGAAAAAAGGAAATACACCGCTCAGATAGAAATATCAAACAAGATGCAAATACAATTTAGAACATAAACCAGAATCTTATATTGGTACCTGATTGTTTTAAAATGTAGCAGAAAGAGAATCCTAGTTCAATGTGGTAGATAACACACTTGTACTCATCTAAAAGCTCTATCTATTACATGAATCGTATCACATACAAAACATGAACAACAGCACACTGAAGGACTAAAACTACCAAATCAATATTAACTTAACTTTTGTATACAGATATCATTAGTAATTTTAGTAAACCATTTCTGTGATAGTCTGGCCTTTCTGTGTGTTGGTACACGCATGTTCTAGAAAGCCCCAATTTTCCTCAAAGTGTTTATATTTCCATTACCATCATATCTCTGTGGTTGTTAGAAAATACAGAAAATATAAAATTTTAGAACATAATGAATTTCACATTTTTCATTTAGATTTATTTGTGCTTGATTATCAGATAATATAATCAAGAAGGGAAAACTTTATTTTTCCTAAATATTTCCGATATAGRTTGAAATATATATGTAATAAATGGATTTGGGATTTTTTGGGGTCGTAGCTCATGATCCCACTATTAAAAGATATAATTTCATACAAGACTATTTTCCTAATGAAGTTTTAAGGAGTTATTAGTGAATCAAGCAGAGAAGGAAGGAGAGGTGAAGAATAATATGAGGCAAATGGTAATAGGTAAAAGAAGCAATGGAAGCAATGGTGTCAGGGATATTGATAGCCCAGCGGACCGTGACAGGTCTAGTTATGCTCAGTCTCTGTGGAATATATATTGATATGGCTGGATGCTCTGAATGAAGAACAGAGAGTTGAACAGAGAGTTTTGCAGAAATCTCAAGACAGAGGTTGTTGATTTTAGTTGAAGTGCTGCTACCAGGCAAGTGGAGAGAAGCTAGGTATAGGAAGTAGTGGATGCAAATCCATTTCTGATTTTATTAGCTCTGAATCTGGCTTTGAACGGGTTAATTTGGGGAACTTTGAGACTCCTTAAGCTGAATCTGCAAAATGTGTATATGCAAACTTACATTTACCTATGTAGGACAATCAAAAAATTGCATAGCTGTATTGTCATGCATTTTTAAGTTGCATTTCTAAACTATTTTCAGATCAGTAGATTTACTATCAGAAACAGGTATATCAAATTGTCAGTTTCTTAGCCACAAAACTCTTATCTGGACTAACTTTTGCATGTCCTTCCCCTTTTTAAGTTAAAAATAATCACAGACCAATTATATAACTTTCTTTTATGAGGCTTTAATTATGTGAAACAAAATATGCCTGCAGAGTCATGAAGAGACCCAAGATTTTGTTTCCCCATTCTAGGAATTCATGCTAGTGAAAATAAAAATCTTTTTACTAAAGCTTGTGGATTTAGGAAATTTTTGTTCAGCAGGATGAATTAAAAGAAATTTTTAAACTGATCTCAAATCAATTTACTAAAATCGTTAACTTTGAAATAACAGTAATATGAAAATTTGCTAAAGATTCAGGAACTTCAGTTGAGTACCTAAATCCCTTAGAAAATGGTTTTGAAAAATTTGAGTATCTCAGAATGGGAACCACAAAACTAGATTATCCATCAAGCAGTTGTCTAGGCTTAGGCAAGAAGAGCACAGTTTCCAATGCTCATGTGTGGGGAAAAAAATCTGGGACTTGGATATTAGCATTTTGTGTCAAGTGCCATTTTCATTTCTCCAGGGTGCCTGCGGTACCCTCACAAGTCTAGCAGGTGTGGTATAGAGCACTACACCTCTCTGAAAAGCAGCTGGATACCAGCAGAACCTCACAGGCATGCCAAGACTAAGCAGATTTCTCCTGTGTTCTGAATCCAAGCCCTTCAAGAAGTGGAAATACTGCTTTTTTTTTTTTTCCCCCCTTTTTTTTTTTTTTTTTTTTTTTTTTTTTTTAGCAGAGCAGGTGAAGAAAGAACAAATAAAAATGTTATATTGAATACTGTTAAAATGTAATGGCTGTCTGAAGCATATTCAAGGAGTACTTATTTAGCAAACTCTTTCGCTTGAGTTTTATCTCATTAAAGGATAGTTAGAAGTTTGGTAAAAGAATACTTCTTAATTCAGGTTATACAATTACAAATGAAAGCCAACCTAAATTTGTCTTAAATAGTTTAAGCTTAATAGACAAATCAGATATCCATCTTTCAGCTGAGAATAAGACAAAATAAGAAGTGTTTGCAATTAAACAGAAATGAAGAACTCACCCAGTGTCAACTGAAATTTGTAGGCATCAAATAAATATATCAGACAGCAAGGAGAAATAATGGGCCAAACTCATTTCTGAGTTAATTTCAATTCTTTCCTTGGAGTTTACTTGTATAAGTTGTTGGTTCTAAATAGCAGTAATTTTAATTCAATGTAAATCAGCTGATAGCAAAAAAATAATACCTACTTTACTGAGTGAGCACTTGAATTTTTAGTGCTTAGCCCAATACCTGATTCAAAATGATATCCATTCATGATGATTTTTGGTCTCCACCTAATAATACATTTCCTAGAAATCTCATTAACAGACATAATTAAATCATGGAGTATTTGCCAGAATTCAAATGAATGCTAAGTACAGCCAACTCATTTTAAAAGCTTTAAACAAGCAGCACTTTGCAGAGCCATTATCCAAGTGCTCACTCAGGGCTAGATTCTTACCCTGGCAAAGCCAGATGCAGGAAATGAAGTGCTAACTTCTTCCTATTGTGGATAGCCCAGAGACAGGTTTAGGAGGCAGAGGAAGAGACCAGGAGAGAGAAAAAGCAAGAGACAGGTTGTGCTCCCTTTGTGTCACTTGATGTGTCCTGTAGTAACATGTCACTTGGACGTATTACCCAAGTACTTTGGCTGAAGATGTGGGGAAAGAAATGTGGTAAGTGGAGATAAGCCTACAGTGCTTTTCTGGAGAGGAGTATTTGYATTTGCCTACAGTGAGAAATATTAATTAAGTAGCTTGCTCTTCTGACTGTGACCCAATTAAAAATTGGGGAGAATGAAGCACAGAAATGAAGAGAAGAGGGTTTTCTCTCTAAAGATGTGTCAATAAAGTTAGCTTGGGTGAGCTTCTGGCTAGAGCCCTGCCACACAGTCCCCATTAATGGTCCTTAACCTATTCCCTGATAGAGTTTTTGGCTGGAGTAACTGTCATGTTTCCAGGCACTGTCAGTGCATAATTCAGATAGAGCATGAGAAAGCTTTGTTCCCAGTAAGAAGTAGAGACAAGATCAGCATGAATTGAAAGAGTTTATTCAGATGGACCAAAGTTCTGCTTGCTGCTTGCTCTTGGGGCCAGGGGGAAACCTGTTTTATTTATGTGAATATTGTAGTTTCCTGAGCCTTGAATAGGCAAACCAGCTTACAGAGATTTCACATGCACACTTCTTAGCAGCAGCAGAAATAAATAATGACATGGGATTTTCTTGGCAGATGCAGCTTATTATTTTATATTGTTACATTCAGTTCCATAGATTTTTTTCCTATTGTTAAATTCATAGAAATGTTTTGGTGCATGTAGGAAGGCTTATAGAAAGAATCATTTATTAAAGTACTCTGCCTCCATGACTGAACTAGGGGAAATATTTTGATGGCTCTTTCTGATAAAATGCATTATTGTTTGTAGAATCATTCTTCTAAAGTCAGGGRTATTTTCCAAAAGCAAAATTGATATTTCAAAAATATTCTAACCTATCTATGAAAAGTTTTGAAAATGTGGGATATAAGCACAAGGTTTAATCACATTTTAATAAGGTGACCATTAAAACAAGAAACACTACATTCTGAATTCTAAAAAATGTTCACATTCAGATAAATCTCATCCTCCCTACCCCTCTCTTTAGGGGATTGTAGTGTAGTGTAACACTTGGCTGCTTACGTACTTTCTGTTTTATTTTTTTCATTTACTGTAACCTACACCTTTATGCTGCTGGAAATTGGGGAGTCAAGTTACAATTTCTCTTTTGGTAGCTGCTAACAGCCAGTTGGAAGGTCATGTCCCGCTGCCAACTCTTTCTCACCTTGATGCTTGCTATCTCTGCGCTCTTTGGCTCCTGGCTGAGAAGCCAGAGATTCTTGTGGTCTCTCAGCTAGGTAGCACATCCCTTACAGATAGATTTAAGCAGTTAGCAACAGTGGGTGGACATGGCCTGATAAATCTGTGATTGTTGTTCTCCCAGGCTATGATCTCTGTTACAGAACTACAAGCACTGCTGCAAGAGGAATGCAGAATAAGCAAATAAATTGCCATGAATGCTGCACATTGATGCTGCAGAATCACTGTCCTAAAATCTAATAGAATATAAGAATGTAAATTCTTCTAGTTATTTGTGAAATCTTTTTCACAATGAGGCTGCACACAATATCTAAAGTGTAGGCTTTATAATGTGTTATAAAAAATAGAGATAAAAATACGACTCTCATGTTAACTTTACAGTTTAAATTGGGATTAGATATGTGTACAACTCAATAACATGCATAATCTATGTTAGCACTTTCAATAATATGCATCATATGGGCAGCAGTTGGTTTTCCAAACAAGTAAGTTAAAAGAAAATTCAGAAGGCAGTGATTTAAATAGATATAATACATCAAGTAGCTAAGAGTTGCAAGGGTCACTGGAAGGACAAGGGAACACAATTYGAGGAAATGAAATTGGAGAAAAAACTACAAGTATAAATTAATGCTAGCAGGCTGACAGAAGGAAGGGAGTTGTAAGGATAAGAGCTGAAGGATGAGAATTATAGTGGGCTGTGTGATACATGCAGGATCAGTAACCAAAGAGAAGCTTTATAACATGAATCATGTGTGGGAGAAAGAGCCAAATCTCACTATACAGCTAGAAGTCTAGGGCTTAATAGCACAGAAAAACAGATGCTACATATGCACACAGCAGTGGAGCTCCAAAAAATGCTAAAAGCTGATATCAAAATGTAAGGACAACTACAGTGGTCCATCTTATTCAATATCCTATTTTTAACTAGTCAGTAGAAGATTTTAAGGAAAGTGAAAAACAAAAAGGTAAGTACAGAAAAATCCTTCCTGTTGAGAGTTTAGAAATCACAAGTTTAGAGATCTCTGGTAATCACACTGAATTGAATTAGTAATCTAGGGCTAGATCTTTCATTAGAAAGATGATTAAGGGACTGGAGCATCTCTTGTATAAGGAAAGACCAAGTGAGCTGGGCCTGTTTAACCTAGAGAAGAGAAGGTTGAGAGGTGATCTTRTCAACATGTGCAAATACCTGAAGGGTGAATGTAGGGAGGAGGGGGCCAAGCTCTTCTCAGTGGTGGCCAGTGACAGGACAAAGGGTAATGGGTATAAGTTGAAACACAAAAATTTCCATCTCTGTGTGAGGAAGAACTTCTTCACTGTGAGGATGACAGAGCTCTGGAACAGGCTGCCCTTGGAGGCTGTGGAGTCTCCTTCTCTCGAGGTCTTCAAATTCTGTCTGGATGCCATCCTGTGTCCCATGCTCCAGGTGCACCTGGTGGAGCAGGTCCCTCCCAACATTAAACATTCTGTGACTACTTTCTCATGGGGCAAACTTGTATGAAGTTCTGAAATTCTTAAACTTTTTTTTTAATGGATAAAAATTTCTTGATACTATTTACACATTGACTTACACTACAGCCTGTGGTAATGAGTTTCATAATTACTTGTCAAAGGAAGTACTTCCTATTGTTTTCATATAACTCTTATGCTTGACAATTTTTTGAGTGTTCAGTAGTACCTGTATTATTTTTTAAAAAAGAAACTTTCCTATTCACCTCTGTGCTATCTTTTTTTTTTTTTTTTTACTTTAGTTTATAGAGTCTTATCATGCCTTTCTGATCTGATTTCAAATCAAAAGAGTTCTGGTCCATTTCTCCTTCATTTTGATGAGTGCTCTTCTTTAGCTCTGATTATTCTAGTCACTTTTTTTTTTTCTAAATTTGCTTTAGTTTTTTTGAGAATGTTCATCCTGAATTGCAAAAAGCCACTTACCAATAAAGAAGTATTTTTCTCCTCCTGTGGCTCTCTCATAACAATTTTTAAGATTCTGTGTGCTCTCCTGATCATTAATGAGACCAAGAATTTTCAGATAACTGTCCACAACATTCACATTATCTGTTTTCTATGGCTACAACTTATTTAATGTCTTACATGTCTATAGTTAGAATTGTTTTTCCTGATGATACATCAGTCAGCCAAATAAATGAGAAAATTTAATCACTTAATAACAAGACTTCCTTTATTAATTCCTTGCTGTCAGCTTTATGATTATTGTGAACAATTTTGAAATATGAATACCGGCCATTTTCTCCTCACCTTTGAAAGCAATTTTTTTCTCAGCTTTAGTGAAAAAGATATTTTCAATAGCTCTTTGGAGGTCCAAATCCTTGTTTCATTCATTTTACTCATTTACTGTGTTAACTAAATTTATCAAAAAAAAAAAAAAGGTGAAATCTGACTATAAAACCAATATTGAGCCTTAACGACACTACTATGTGTCTCCTAATTTTATTCAGTTTGTTGGCTAGAAATGAGGTATACTGGAGCATTTTCAGATACCAGCATTATTATTATCACCTATTTTCCTCTGATAGTGAGGTAATTTGAAAGATTTGAATGGTAAATGACCTAGTCCTTTCTATTTTAATGCTTATAGAAACTGTGAGTGATACATGCAGTTTGGGGAAGATTTTGTGCCTTTCTAGAACCTCTTTTGTAGTTAATTTAGTTGAGAAAATTCTTCTGATACCTATTAGATTTATTATTCTCTATTATATTAAAACTCCAATTTTGGAATCTTCCTAGGTAATTTTGTAGTTAACACTTATGAAAAGCTTTGAATTTTATGTTTTAGCTATGACCTTACTATTAGTGAGCACACCTCTTGCACCTTGTTTATTTGGTATCGCACTTAGTCTTCTTACCATTATGGAGGCCATGACAAGAAGCTGTTACTTGACATAGAGCGTGGTTAGAAGTCAGGAGAAGAATTTTTCCTTTTGGCTAGGATGAAGTCAAACAGATTGATTAGTATTTGACACCCCTAGTAATCAAGCCATGTGCCTGGATGCTATCGATGGATTTTAAGAAGGAAAAACCCTAGGTATTCCAGTTTAAGCATGTTTTTCCCCTTAGTCTTTACTTCTGGATATCTCAACTATTTTCATTTGCAGAATATCAGTGATAATATTGATCTGCTTTCAAGGAGCTGCTAAATTCTACATTGTTATTTTTAGTTATTAGGCCCAAGTGATTCCCTTCAGGAATGTCTGTAATATCTCTAAAGCTGAAAATGGAAAGGGCAGTGAAATGCTGAACACTTTTCTTTTTGATTCTTTATCATCAAGACAGACTATAGGGTTTGGAAATGCTCAGWCTTATATGGGGGTCATTGTTCAGAATACTACACTTTTCAAGGTACAATTGCCTGACTTTTCCTACCCTCTCTGTTTTATGTCAAGTATGAATATCAGCAAAGGTTGTCAAAGTACAGACTAGCAGATTGCAATGTCAAACAGTGTAGGGGACTGAGTATTTGAAGCTGAACAGGAAGGAGAGAATAGTAGGGGGAAAACAATAAGAAAGATTAGAATCTAGCTGGCATTTAGAGCTAGTAATAATCCAGGATGATGGCTAAGRTTCTAGGACCCAATGTAAATGTCATCTTCTTATCTCAGATTTCTGCTGAAGTACTTAGACTTCGAAGCTGTCCTCAGCGTAGCCCGTCTTCTCTTGCCACCTAACTCTACTGCATTTCGTTCCTATCCTTTGCTGAAGATTTTTGCTAGAGAAACATGTTGGCAAAAAGAATGTGGTGTCGTTTTGCTTGAGTGCTGGCAATAATGTGTTGAAGCTGATGTTCTGCACATACTGCAGGAGATAGTACAGGAAATGGAAGGGTAATTCACATTCTGGGCTCAATTTCCAAGGAATGTGAGGTCAGAAGACAAATACATACAATAGTGATAAATTATTAATTATTCTGACACCTGGGACCTTTGTTTTGATTCTGCCTTTCCTCTGTCTCCCTTTTTTTCCCTACTTTTTCCTGAAGTGTGGCTATAGAGCAAGTGTCATCTCTCAGGTGTGTTAACTTGTTTCCTCTCCAAAGCTGACAGAAACTTCTAAGGAATGATAAAACAGATATTCTTTGTGGTTGTTAAGTTAATAAATAAGATAAACTATGAAGAATATGTAAGGAAGGAGYATTTGTTTCTAAAATTAAAATGAAATGCATATGTAATACACCTTTATGATATTTTATGTTGGACATAACTCAAGTAAATTCATTTGTAGTCTAGTCCATGTTCTTAGACTTGTTTTAATTTAGGACTATTCATTTTTTTTCTGTATTTCACAAACAACGGCCGAGATTGAACTTAATAAGAGCAACACTGTTTCATTTCTTTTCTGTATAACAGTCTAATATTTTAAATATTAAAGGACCTGACAGTCATTTGGGGAAAAAAAAAAAAAAAAAACTTGTGCACACACAAAGTCTCTAGTAAAGTGTTATTGTTACTTTGTGTCTATGCCTGCTGAGGACCTGATTTGTCCAATAACTTTATTCATGTGTTTACTCCATATTGATAGATCAAATCCCAGAGAGTATCACATACTGTTCCCCATAGTAAAATAAGAGAGTAAATTTAGGCAAAATGTCAATAAAAATGCAGTGATCTGTTTTTGTCTGCTTTATTATTTCCTTTTGTTAATATAGTAGTTCAGTTCAGTAGCTCAGAGAGTGTATGTAATTGTTCCGCAAGTCTGAAAATTGTTTGGCTTGTTATGTTTTACTGCTCTAATATTATTTTGGTGTAATTGTTTACTTTGGTAGGTTTCCATGAGTATTTGGACAGTAGATACTCTCCAATTCTTATCTCCATATTTGTATTAACAACCAAAGCAGGATTTTTAAAAATAACTTTTTCCTTATCCCATTCTGTTCTTACTAGTGTAGGAGAGGTTTAACAAGTTCTTCAAAATGTTCTGTATGATCAGACATTTTACCCTGAGAATTGAGAACATATGGTGATATCATTTTTAGAATTTATTCCTAGTCCCCTTGCTGTCATTTGTACAGATATTCAAGGTATGTGTGTTAATGGAACTGAGACATTAACTTTACAAGGCAAAGCACACAAATTTTACCTCTAATTCCTGCAATGGCTTTCTTTTTAACTTGAGTCTTCTCATATGATTTTTTCATACATTTATTACTCCCAAATTTGGAATAGAGATAGTCACTCAAACTCTTCTATTTATAATATGCTAATGTAAGAGCTAGAAATCACCTTTTTCTTTCTCTTTTTCTTTTTCTTCATGGTTCCTGCAAAGCCAGGTAAAGCTCTGTCATAAGGTACAAGAAGGTTGTCTTCCTCTAGAGGAAAGAGTCAAATTCCTGTACACACTGTGCAACAGTCACAGTAGCTACCAACAAATACAGGTGGTGGAAAATAGTATAAATCTCCAGAGTTCAAAAAAGTAGTGATGATACTAACATATTATTTATTTTAAAGATGAGTTAACATCTTAAGTATCATGGTAACACAGAGCTCCAGCTGAGGATGGCAGACTCCAGCTCAAATGAAATCTTTGCTTTTTGGTGAATAGAAGACTTCTAGACAGCTGTTTTGAGTATAATACATATTCTGATGTCAAAGAAAGAGCTTAAGATTTTTAATATCTCTGAGAATCATGTGTTATCAATATCAACTGTTGTAACTTCTAGATTTTAAATTCAACCTTTGTATTCTCAGTAGATCTCATCTGATTATACAGATGTCTTATTTCATTAACAGGAAGTCTCTGCAGCTGTGACAAATTAAGGCAGGCACATGACTATCCCTGGAGAGAGCCAGTAGTTGTGACCATTTGGAGGACTTAAGGGGTATAGTGAGGTCCACATGCAAGTCCTTGGGAACTTACAAATGTCCTAATTCAAGGAAGTTTTGCACAAACATCTCAGTGAAACTGAATTTTTGCACCCTGTGAAGTTAATTGACTTTTGGCCACAATCTCACTGTGAAAATTTATTGTAGGTATCCAAATACTTGGAGATAATTTGCCAAATTATCTTTCACTGTGTGAAATTAGGGAAATTATTTTTTTCTTTTTTCTTTCTTAACTTGTTTTGCTTCAGTTAGCCCAGCAGTAAGTTAAATACAATGTGACTGCTACTATAAAATAGACTCGATTGAAATATTTCAGAAATTTAATTATTTGTATGGCATTTTTTTTCCTGCCAGCTATGGAACTGACCTTTTTTAAGTGGAATTTTGATGTTATTTTTTCAAACAAAATCAAAGGAATATGAGATTCTTTCATATTTTGTTAACCAGTTCTGTGGGAAAAAAAAATATGATCCCCAAGTTCATTATTTCTAAGCAAAAAATCTGCATTTGCAAAAGACTTCTTAAGAAGTCTTAAGATGCTCTTCTTAAGAGCATTCTTAAGGGATATATATTTTTTTAAAAGTTAATGGATTCATGGGCAACAGAAGAAAAAGATAAATTCGTGTTCATCATCCTCTCAAGGGGACAGTGGCATTGTAGATGATGATCACATTTATTTACATCTTTATATTTAATTCTTTCAAGGTGTACATCACGGTGTTAGAGACTCTAGAAATACAGATGACAATTGTGATGATATTTATTATGTAAATTTAATATTTAAGATATTTTTCCTGTCATGTCAATTTATGCTCAGCATTTGTCTTTACCAAATGGTTGTATTGTCTGGCACCACAAGGATCTGATTCTGTTTGAAGCCTTTTGGATCATATCACATTGTCAAAAATAAGAAAAGACCATAATTGCAGTTAAATATCTAATTAAACTGTAATTTTTATGTCGCAAACAATTCTTGTGTATGTCACCTCTGTAAAATGCTAGTCAATGGTAAAACCATTTTGATAAGCCTTTTGAATGTAATATACATGATAAATAAATAATGGTCTCATTTGGACAAAATCTTAATATTTCTCCAGGAATTTAGCTAGATATCTCTGAGCTTGAATCTTAGAGATTTACGAAATTAATGTATGTTACTGTCTATTCAAAAAAAAAAAAAAAAATTTTACCCATAAGCACAATTGTGCAATTTGTGATTTTGCAGGTTTCGTTAATAGGAACAGTGTGTGTTATTCTATTTTATTTCCATCTCCAGAAATTATATGTTGCCACAATTTCTGTCTTACCCCATTTTTTAATGTAAATGTAACTGCTTTTAWTATAAATGCAATTGCTTTTGTTTTATTGTTTTCTGGGTAACAATTATTTGAAAGGTCTATATGCACAGATTTGTAAGGTCTTTTGAAATGGTGTTAAGGCAGGTAGAGAGATAATGGTKTAGGATGAAATGTGAAGCAGCAAATAAAAAGTACTTGTTGCAACAGACAGTACTACTTTGCATGCCTGAAAATATAGGTGTGCACCACCCAAGCAGTCTTGCTGAAAGACTGGAAGGCTGCTACAACCATAATATATATCTACAACCAGCTTTCAACTGGAACAGGGTCAGAAACAAATAAGCCTTGAGCACTGAGTCGATGCAGATGGAGATGACAGGTGTCTCCTGAAGCAGATATTCCAGGCTAGGGGATAAAGTCAAACTGATACCAAGCTTAAAGTGCACTCCTGACCCAGCCAGGGGCCATCTTTTTTTAACTTGGCAGAGCACCATAGCATGCAGTAAAAAATATGTCTTGTAGTACGGTGTGATAAAAGAGTGGGCTTGGCAGCAGAGGGAAATGCATTCGGCATTCACGCGCAGATGTGGGCTGTGTTTATGTAGCGTGGGAAGTTGAGTGTCACTCCCTTGTTTCTTCTCCTCATCTCTTACCCAGAGATTGCCGTATGCACGGGTGGAATAATCAAGTGGGCTAATTTAGTCTCACTTCTCTGAAAACCAGGCAGCTAGTCTGAGTAAATTGCCTCACTACTTCTCTAATCAACAAAAAACAAAATAGGCAAACCCACAAAATTTATCTTCCATGCAACGACGTCTGGTGTCCATGCAATGAGCCRAAATAGTGTTTGGAATGAAATCCCAGAAGTTCCATTTCTCATGAGCTACAGAAGCTTTAGAGCAAAAGATTCAAAAAGAAAACCATGTATAGTAGCAGCACAAACCCATGAGCAATGCAAAGAGAAGAGTAATAGCAGGGGAGCAGCTGAACTTTTTCTTATTAGTTCTAGAGTAAATTGAAATTTAGTTCTAGAGCAAATTGAAATTGAGACTACGATCCTCTCATTTTCTTCCCTCACAGAGTAACTCTAAAATGGACAAAACGTGAGGTGGCCAAGAGAATTTTCTGTGACACATATGACAGAAAAGTCCAAATGAATTACTGAGATTAAAGGTCTTGGAGAAAGAATCTTTAGGGTTGAAGAAACATCAACTTGTCATTTAGGAAAAAAAATAAAGCTCTTGGCACTGGAGCTTCTTTTACTGTAGTTATAGTCATTTTACCTTGATTGAACTCCTGGTGAAAAAAGGAAACAATCATTGGAGTTGTATGTAATTAAATTTGGACCATGATAGTTACATTTCCAGCACTGACTCCTGTTTAGTATGGAAAAATCAAGGCGAATAAGTGTGAATTTCAGTGCCAGAACAAGTTATTTATACTAAAGTTTC
Source organism: Nothoprocta perdicaria (assembly GCF_003342845.1). Classification (NCBI taxonomy): domain Eukaryota; kingdom Metazoa; phylum Chordata; class Aves; order Tinamiformes; family Tinamidae; genus Nothoprocta; species Nothoprocta perdicaria. Next base: position 810,359 of record NW_020454627.1, read on the forward strand.
TGTAGGTGAAGTGGGAAAAATGAGGGATAATCCCGTATGTGAATGTGAATGTCTGAAGAAGACATTCAGTGACTGGTCAAAGAACAATTCAATGCAATAGTAGGTCTGCAAGCTCTTTTAAGGATATCTATTGTAGATGTGGTAATCTTTAAGTAAGTCCAATCCACAGTTTTTAAATTTATGGTAATAACTTAAATCTGAATAGGAAAAATGCAGTTTGTTTTTTTCATCTCTTCATATTTCAATGAATGGAAGCAATACAAAGCAGTAATAGCCAAAATGTAAGGCATTACTTTTATTTACTACTCTTGTTTACTGCACATTCTGGCAATTGTTAGAAGCTCAGGTTTCTAAACAGTTTCCTCACAGATGTATCCTCACATTTGAAATGCAGGTTTCAAAAACTGAGAAAAAAAAAAAGAATAAATAAATGCATGGGAAAATATCACAGAATGGTTGAGGTTGGAAGGGACCTCTAGAGATCATGTAGTACAACCTCTCTGCTCAAGCAGGGACACCCAAAGCACAGGGCACAGGGTGACATCCAGGTGGCTTTTGAAGACCTTCAGAGAAGGAGACTCCACAACCTCCCTGGGCAGCCTGTGCCAGGGTTGTCACCCTCACAGCAAAGAAGTTGTTCCTCAGATGTAGATGGAACGTCCTATGCCAGGTAACATTCTCAACACTTCTGAAAATTTTTGAAGTTCAAGGATTGGTCTTAAAATGAAAGAACAAATTATTGCTGTAGAATAAAATCTACTACTTGATAGTTATTATTATATAGTTAAGCATAATTAACCAAATGCTAACTGGCCTGTGGAATCTATATTTTTTTTCCAGTGATTAGAGATGACAGGACATTATCTCCAACTGTTAGATGGAAGGTAATTCAGTTTTCACAGAACTTTTATGTGACACTGATTGAATTAATATTTAAGATATGTGCCATATCTTGTGTAAGGTATTATATGCACAATGCTTTTATTTTGACTAAGACGTTTTATTAGCTCCTAAGCATTTAGAGATCTAATAGGTCCAGAGAACAAGCTGCAGTGAAGAGTGGAAAATACAACCTGCAGTTACTGAGATTTTGGTATTATCTTTTATATTTTTTTAGTATTTTGTGGAGAGCATTGTCTTTAAATCATAAACTGTAAAAAATGTTTTACATCATAAAAAAGGTATTATGTAAATCAATCTGGAAATATATGATGAAGGATGGACTTTATGAGACTATCTGTAAATGGAAAGAAATGAAAGTACAAAATGCTGACAATGCAACAGACAAATAACTGTTTTATAGTTTCACGATATTATTAAGGTTCCAAAAAATGAGATATTAATATGCTAGTTTCAATTCTTATGTTGGAGATATAACTCTCCTTTAACTGTCCTCTATATTAAATTTATTCCTCAGATGTTCATTAGGAATGACCTAATGTCCTAATGTCCTCTGTCATCTCCAGGTTGACCGCAGTGAAGAAAAAGTTTGGGGCATATATTAGTTCTCCCTAGTTAGACACCAGTATTTATAGATAGACTCTACTGATTACTTTGGATTCTGAACTTTAATTGCATTGTATTTTATATTTTTCTTTTTTTTATATATTTATGAAACTATGAAATTATTCTTTCTTTATCGGTAGCTTAACCTACAGCCATTATTGCAATTATAATTGGCAGTCTTTTCCTCAGTTACAGACACTTCAAAACGTTTACATGCTGCTGTCATGACTGGGTCAGACCTTTGAAACAGAAGGTATTTTAATATGTACCCCAAGAGACTTCTACTGCAAACTTAACAGACCACAGAGAAATCTTCCTTGCGGCTGTCTTAGCTTTGGAAGCATTTTAAGTCTTTAAAGACATTTTTCATGGCAGTCTAGCCTTTCCCTTGTTATGAAATCACATCAGTTTTCTAAAAGGAGTCAGTCAAAATGTATTCGCCTGTAATATTCCATATAACCGGTGAGTAAAACCACATGTTTCAGAATTCTCCACAGAAAGCCTAAATGCCTGAATCTTGTGGCTCTCAGTGGATATGTTTGTACTCAGTGAGACATGTGAGGCTGGACTCTGCTTGTGCATCACTACTTTTCTATCTCCCAGGAGTCCCAGTGGTCTCTGTGAGAAGCCAATAAGGGCTCAGGTTATCACAGTTATCACAGTTGATTTTCACTGATAGACTGATTAGCCATGGCGTATTGATACCTTTTCATGTGGGTCACTCTAGAGAATTAAAATCATCCAGCTGATTGGTGTTTGAGGAGGTTTTTCTCTAGTGGCAAGATTGACACAGGTCAGTTCAAATTTCTCACTTATTTCATAACATTAATCAACAGGAATATGTGCCAGGAAGGTGAGTCGCTTGATTTGTAAACAAAGCCTCATGTGGTTGAGTGGCAAGTGCAGCATCACCAGAAATAAAAGGTTCATTGGCAGGTTAGTAGACTTTGAAGCAAGGAGTACAGTCAGGCTGCAGCAGGAAATATCAGCATCCAAACTGCTTTTTCTGAGTTTTGAAATAAAAATATTCAATGTTTTCTGAAAAGAGAGAGTTCTGTTTCTAGCACTGCCTTCCCATCAGGAAAATTTCATTACAGGTTGAACACTTATTCAGCCCTTTTGAGAGTGCTTTTCTTTATCTTTTTGTTTGATTCTTAGGAAGCAAATGACCTAGCTTTACATTTGGTTGTATTTCTTAAACTTTTGTTCCTGTCCTTTTGATAGAGGACAGAGACCACCATTTTACACTGTCTCAAGATGATCATGTAAAAGAATGACTCACTAAATACCAAATTTTAAAAAGTGACTCATGGTTTTATTTATAAGGGGTAGGTGGGAGGATATGAGAACTCCTCAAGTCCCCTTAGGCTTTAGGAAACCCACAGTGAAAACAAATTTTAGTCTCCTGATTTGGGTAAATATTGACAGTGTCCATCTTTTTTTTTTTTTTTTTTCCCCCTCCAAAACCTCATTACACTTCCACTCTACTGCATGTTTTGTTAATCTGGTGGGGATTGGAAAAAAGTAGGAAAGTTAGGAAACTATCAAGTAGTAGAAGTGGGAAAAGAAATGTTTTGCAGTCTTTGGGCATCCCTTTTGCAGACTCTCTTGGAAACGCTTCCTCTGATGAAATGCTGAATTCCAAGCCATCTGTGAATCCTCAAACTTACACACCCACAGTGAAAAACGGGTATAATTTGTTTCTATAGCTGCTCATGGGATCTGCCAAACTTTTTTTTYCCCCTTCTTTCAGTCGTTTCTTCTCTTTATCTACATCCGTCTTCATCCTTATTTTCTCTGAATTTTTGACCATCAAGAAGAGGAAAGAAGCACCATCTGTTCTTAAAATGTTCTAAGTTTGGCTTCTTCTGCTGATAATCAGCAGCAAATCAGACTAAAGCACAGCATTTGGTATCCCTCAATTATAATGTATCTAACAGCAAATGTGAGCAGGCCTAAATGGATCAGTGTTTTGTTTCTAAACCAAGTATAGYATGCCTACAGTGGGATTGTCATTTAACTACCTTGCAAATATATCAGCTCCACTTCCTTTCCCCCAATACAAGGACAGTATTAACTGTAATTATTATATATCTCGAAAGTTTTTGTTCTTCCCAGTATTTTATTCATCTAATCAGACTTTGCCAGTTTGGTAAATTGGCAGAAGTATCAATAAGTTCTCACAAAGAACAGTATTACATATTATATGACTGTAAGTAGAAATTATTGTAAAAATTGTAAAAATTCATTTCTTTCCTCTGTGTCTATCTGACAGCCTAGTCTAAAATAATATCCAACAGATTTCACGCTATCTAATTATAAAAAAAAAAAATGGTTTTTATGTAAGACAACTTTATGGTTAAAACTCTACCTGACAAATTAATGCAATAAACATGTTAGTGGATTTTATCTCCTAAGCAAAGGGAGTTCATAACTCATCAGTGACCATGGCACAGATGCAAATGAATCAAAATCATTTTGAAGTGTGCAGGGTTTCATCAAGAAATCTGATGAAAATCAGTATTTCAATCTGACAAGTCTGTTGAGTTTTGTGCTGTGACATTTGAAGACTGAAAAATGTATGTATATGAAACAGGAGCAAATTGTCACCACCCTCTTACTAGAATGGGGGAGTAAATCTTAGCAGTGTTTTGTCATGACTCAGTCTTAATTTCTGATCCTCTGCTTTTGCTGCTACAGACTATACTATCTTTTTCTCAAGCCAGTACAGATATAACGTCTTGTGTCTAATGATAGGACAAACTGCAGAGGAGACCCATTATTCTGTCACCTTTCAATGAGCAGTAGCCGAAGGAGGAATTTTGCCCTACGTGTTCTTTAACTGAAACCTCCAGATGGTCTCATGTTGCTGTGCTGCATCCGACACACTGACAAATARGCTGTCAGGGAAAATTTTTCTTGTAATATATACTGTGAAATTAAACCTCTCTTTGTTGATATACATTGTTTGAGTGTGGAGCTTGCTGTGAGACATCATGAAAAGTTAAAGCATTTTTGCCCCTATATGAACATCATATGTGAAGAAAAACTAACATGTCATTCCATATACTGAGTTGACAAAAAAAAGGTCATGTGCTACTGAAGAGAACATGAAGAATTCAAATGAAAACATTTCTCTTGTATAGGGTTAAATTTGCCTTTTAATAGTTAGTCTATAGGTATTATTACGCAACAGGTCAGAATAGAGGTAGTTAGGCTTTCTTGACCGAAAAATTCAGCCCATCAAATTTTGGTCACCTGCCACTAAAYTAAGAGAACAGACTCAGTGACTTCCATAAACATTCAGTTCAAGAGAGAAAGAGCCCAAAGGATGATCCCTTAGCAGAACGGTAGACATGATATTCAGATCTGAAGTGAGTTGAAGGATATTGCAATGCCATTTGAAGTCTCTTTCATTTAGGCTTGTAAATTAGAAGCAAAAGTAAACTGGACGAATCAGGTCTTAAACTGCATCTGCAACATTTTTTCTTGGCTTTTTCTGTTTAAAATGAGTCTTAGTGTAAGGAGTAGGGCTGAATTTAAACTCACAGAATTTAACAYTTGATTAATTGACAAATAATTTTTCTTGCACAGTGTGTCACTCAATCCATTTGTATGTTACTGGTACCCTGTAGGAGATTATTTATTAGTAATATGCATATATTTATGTGTGTCAAATTAATCCCAATCCATTTTTTCTTAGATATGCAAAATAAAGATATGCAGTCTTTTGCTACCTCATCTGCCATTCTATATGTGACAGGTAATTTATTACATTGTCAAAGGTAAGAATATAAAGATATACGCTAGATGTAGACAAGCAGAAAACATCTACAGGAAAAAAAAACAGCCATTAGCCTTCTTTCCTCATGTATTATCATGCTTCCTTTTACTTGCTACATAAATAAAAGAAATACATGGCCTAATTTGTCATTGTATTTTTTTAAATTATGTTTTAATTATATTTGATTAATTGGTTTCAGAAGTTGTGAGTTTATTGTCTTGAACAGTTTTAAGGGAAATCCTACAGTTGCCAGATTAGTTCACAAGACTGAGAACCTGACTGACTTTCTTGTTTAGATTTCATTTTAGATTTTTTTATATGAGCCAGAAAAGGAGATCTCTAAATGGCTAGCTTATATGTCTGTGAATGTATAAGATGAACTGAAACATGCATATTTCAGCTTTTATTAAGACTTCAGAATATCAGTTCTTTTGACATCACTTTTGCCTTTTCTCTTTTTCCCCTGCCCACGCTTACTTGTTTAATAATTAAGTAATTCCTGCAGACAGATTCTGCTACAGTCTGGTCCTCAATGCTTTGATGCCAGATACAGGAAGTACACATATAGTTGAAAAGCAAGGAATTAAGTGAGATTTATTATTTTGTACCTACGAAGCCAGTCATACCAGCAATTATGCAATTTTGACCTTTATGACAATTTTATTTCTAAGAAAACAGAGAAGTATGAAGTGAGTAAACAGTTTGCATGTGATGGTATCACTGTTCTTATACTAGTATGCAGTTCCCTCAGAGAAATTACTGGTGAGGCTGGTAGCACCATCCTTGTATAAGTCATTTGAGCCAAATGTCAATTGTTATCATTCTGACAGTGTGAGCTGAAATATTACAGACTGGCGGATTCTTCAAGTAGRCTTTTTTTTATTATCAGTTCAGTTCATGTAATTTAAAGAAGGAGCCTTGCATCATAAATCTTTTTAAAAGTCTGAAAGTTCACAGCTTTGGAACAAGATAATGGACATTATGGGATAGTGAGAAGTGTCTGTGGTAGAGAGGAAGCTTTTGCTGTCTTTGTAAAATTCTGTCCAAATTTGGCCAAGTGCTAAAAATCTCGATTTGCATAAATTTAACAGCAGTTTCTGCCTAGCTGATCTCTCCCTGAATATTGGCCCAGTTGTCTAGAATAAGAACTCTTAATCTGTCCTGTGATCTTGGTGATGCTCTGTTTGTTTGGAAAAAGCTGCACTGATCACATCATTAAGGTATTTTGTAAATTTAGGTGTTAAGGAAATTGATTTGGTTATCCAGTGTTGGAAAAAGTCTTATACTTTGATAACTCTTTCACGTCTAGATGGAAATGCATCAAACCTCATTGAATGGGTGCAGAGAAAAGACTTTTCAAATACCCTACTACTGTAGTGATAATCATTTTAAAAATCTTGCAGGGCATGACTAATTGTGCCTTTAGATTAGATCTGAATAATATGCAATAAATAAGACCCTACAGTAAACAAGAAATGCCTGGACAGTCATTCARTGAGCATTCACTGAATATAGCAGGGTCTTGGCAAAAAAACTAGAGCAATCATAATGTGGAGGTACAGGAGAACATATTCAGTACTACCCTTTCTTGCTATGGGGGGGCATGACTTTTAGCTTTAATAAAATTTAATGTGTTTTTTTATGTCTGTAATATACTGTAATGCCTTTGAGATTATATTTCCTCAAACTTAATTGAATGCATAACATTGTATTAAAAATAGATCGTAAATTGATACTAGCATAGATATAAGTGTGTGAACACAAAAAAGTCAAAACATATTTGGGAATATCTAGATATCATAACTAACATTGCTAGCTATTTTAAAAAACTTACCRAGCTTCTATTCATCATTTCCACTGATGAGTTATCAACGGAAAGTTAATGTGGAAAGATCAATTTTTCCATGTTTATCTTTTTTTAATATGAAGATCTGAATATTTACATGCTATTTGAAATACTTTATTAGATTTTGACCAATACTGAAAGATAGGTTAAAAGATAATGATTCATTGTGATAGTTTCTAGAAATATTTCACAGAATCACAGAATATTTAAGGACATGGCTAATGTCSTTATTTCATTATTTCATTAAGGATGACTGAAAAATCATCTTTCCTTGAAAAATATTTGTTTGTGTATTATTTTGCTTCAAGTTTTGTGTCAGAAACTCTTGTAAAAAYACAGCTCTTTCCAAACAAGAAAATTTCTCAAGGTTTTCTTTGGTTTGGTTATGTGTTGAGCTATGTGTAGGAAGGAGAAAAGTGTTTACAAAGAGTTAAAATGTACCTAAAAGCATCAGTCCTGTATTCTGCTAGTGTTTCATCTGATCATCTGTATCTTCAATGCTGGCCTTTTAATCCACTTATAGCTATTCTGTACAGGAAATGGAACACTGGAACATTGCGGTTTAAGAAATGAGGAAAACACACAATGCCTGGAGAGCTTAGAAAGCAATAGAAATGAATTCTGGCAAAAAAAAAAAAAAATCTATTGTAAAAATAGGTCTTTTCTTTTGATCTCTCGCTACTACTAGGAAAAGATTAAYTCAGTGTTCAGAACATCAACCAAAGAGTTCATGTTCACAGAAAACACAAAAGGAAAATAAAGTTATGATTACATGTAATATAAYTAGGGGTGTTGTGAATAATAAATTCAATACTGCTAAAATATTGTCCATACATATAGTCCATTTTTGGACATATTGATCCTTTAAAGAAGCAAATATACAAATCCTATGTGTCTCAGAGGAGGAAAAGACTCCTAGGTGCTGTTCACCTGTCCAGATATATTTCAGTCTCTAAACTGTTGTGCCTTAAGTATCTGCCTGTCTGCATTAACATAATTGAAAAAATGATCTGAAACATTTTCTGTAGTAAATTAGCATTATAAACACTTGGATTCTCCTGAGATGTTACATTCTAGAAATAAAAAAAATCTTTGAGTTTGGAAAAAAATAGTAGTGATTACAGTGATTCATGGCTCAACTCTAATACACTTAATTTTTAAACAAGTATAATTTATTTTTCATACTAGTGAAAAAAGGCATGATTATGTAAAATCATTGATAAACTCAGACTGTTTTGAGATTTCCTCAAGTAATACCCCAGCTTTGCTTTTTTGGTTTGTTTCCGTTTTTTTTTTTTATTTTTTTATTTTTATTTTTTTAACATTATCTTCTTTCCCTGTGCTACCACCCACCCTCTATTCCCAACACACTTTCTAGAGTTAATCTGGAGAAATATCCCCACTGGAAAAAGTTCTCATCTCCACATCAGATCCACATTGATTCATCTGGTAGCTGAGGGATTGCCTATCCCTTCTGCAAGGTAAGGAAACCCGCTTGAATCTCCCCACTTCAGCCTAACTACTCATTCTCAGAAGTTTTATACCATGAATGTAACAGAGAATGAATTTTCTCCCTTTCTCAGTGTTTTGCAGCTTCAAGAACAGGGTTGCTCCTCAAATGACARATGTGTTTATGACAAGAATGAGCTTTCCTGACTTACTGTCTCCTCTAACAAACAATAATGAGGGAAAAGGATTMTCTCCACTCTAAATGTTTTCATTTCTTCATGAACCTAGCTCTTGCCTCTCTGTTTCCTGTGGATAAATTGAGGCAAAAGAGAGAGAGACAGTTTCCTCAAAAGCATTTGTAACTAGGAGCTTTGTTTTCCAGAGCCATTTATTAGCTTTACAATCACAGAATCACGCAGAATCGTAGAATGGTTGAGGTTAGAAGGGTCCTCTACAGATCATCTAGTCCAACCCCACCCTGCTCAAGCAGGGACACCTAGAGCAGGGTGGCATCCAAGCGGGTTTGGAAGATCTCTAAAGAAGGAGACTCCACATCCTCCCTGGGCAGCCTGTTCCAGGGTTCTGTCACCCTCACAGGAAAGAAGTTCTTCCTTATGTGGAGATGGATCATCTCCTCTTCCCTCCTCAGCCACGTAAAGGCTGAAGATGAAAGCCCATCTCTGCTCCAGTCCTTTCTGTCTCCTTTTCATCCTCTGAAATTCTTCACCCTGCTAGGCTTTTTGTATCACCAACCTCCTTTCTTGCTAGTGAAATCTGCACCCGATGTCTCAGTACTCGCAAGTTTTTCTTTGCCCATGCAAGCTGCACCCCCTTCCGAACCAACTTCTGCCTTGGCTTTTCACCAGATTCTTCCTACCAGAGCAATCACCTTCATTGTTTTCCTTTTTAACCTTATAGAATTCATTTCCTCTTCCATTGCTTTTGCCTTTCAAAGTTCTTGTTGTCCTTTCTTTGCTTGTCACATTATTTGGCTTTTGCCCTTTTTCTGTATTACTCTCTAGCTTTTTTTTCTCTAATGCCAATTACAGCTAGGAGATGAGGTTACAAGCCATATCAAGTAACCCAGCTGACTCTGCAACTTCTCTGACAGAAAGAAGGTTTTTAAAAAGCCAGGATTGACTAGCATGAAGTCTCACTCTCCAGAGTATATTTTCCACTGTTTTGCTTTGGCTAATTTGGCTCTCTCTATATTGGTTTCCCACTTGTTCCAATGGTTCTGAGCTACAAAAAAAGAAAATAAAAAGTACAAGAGCCTTTGCATCCTGCATGTCTTTTTAGATTCCATAGGCATAGACCGTAGATGGGAAGGACCTTTAAATAATAACCAGACCAAAGCTGCTTTCATTCTATGTCCTTGTTCCAAATCTTTGTGAAGGTGATTTGTAGCCAGGATTTTCCCAATATACCTATTGAGCAGACGAGGTCTTTGAGGCCTCTAAATAAAACTACAAAGCTTGTAGTTCACAGTGGTGGTTTGGCAGCTGCTCATTGTATTTCTCTGTGTTCTGTGGATGAGCTTTCCTGCTTCCAGTGTAGTGTCGTTTTTACTCCATATCCTTTCACTTTCCCATCTCTTTGTAATACAGAGACATAGCATAGATCAGTGGCAGTCAGGGGAAATGCAGGCAGGCCAAATGAGATGTCATTCCCCCAATTTATAGTTCATACTTCATAGGGAGAGATTTTCATTCATATAATTAACTTCCCCTTTGTCACTTTTGAGAGATAGCAATATAGTGTATGCTAGATACCTCAAATGCTGTTTCATAATCTGCCAAATAGGGAAATGCATATTAAGTTGGATAAGAATGAATAGATTTAGGGTTCAGGGTGTGGAAAAGCTGATGGATCTGGCAAGGAATTTACCTAGGGAGAGTCAGGTGGATTGGCAGCAAATAGAAGCATATTTTACTTCTTGGCAGGAAAGCTCTTATGCTCAGGGAATATCATATGTCTTGCTGACTGAGATGGAAAATTTTGGAGAAAGCCTCTTGTAAAAATTCTGGAATTATGTCATGGCCATTTTCAACATGTAAATATTTTAAGATGGCAAAGTAGTCTGAACAATTTTCAGGAAAAGGAAGGAAGATTTTTTTTTTTGACAATGATGCTTCTCTCATGTTCAGAGGAAAATATTTCTTTGATGCTTTTAATATAAGCACTGGAGTTTTTCTAGGAAATGGGATGCTTTAAACTCTCAAACAAAATACTACTTAAGGGAGAAAGGAGCTTGAATCATTAATCCCCATGAAAAAGAAGGCAAGCCTTTGGTTTTGTGAAATAGCCATTGCTTTCTCACACAGTTTTCATAGTTCATTAGTGTCTTTAATAATGAATGGCACCATTAAATGCCATGTCTACTTATTCCATTCTTTTTTTCCACTTATTTTCATTTAGAAATGAGATTTGAATGAACTTTTTAATGATGATATTAAAGCAGAAAGTGTGGATGTGAAACCTTAATACAGTGTAATCTTGGACAGCGTTTTGATCCTAAATAATAATTAGTGTAATAAGTGATGTCAATTTTGAGTAGATTATCTAACACTAAAGGCATATTTTTATTATTTGTCATCTCTAATGAAGAAACAAAATCTTTAAAATCCCGCTTTAATTATTTTACTTTTTCATATTATGAAGTGGCTACTTAGCACACTTGTTATTTTCATTGCTTTACCTAACTCACTATTTGATTGATCTGCTGGACATAACATTAGAATTTTTGGTATTTGATACAGTTGTGTTTAACTTCACTAGGAAAACTGTCTGGGATCAGCAGGGAGAAATACCAAGGGATTGTCCTTCTGCTCTAAACTGGGTCAGATCTTTCCTATCTGCCTGGGTTCCAGTGGGTGGACCTCACTACTCTTAAATATCAGCAAGGTACTATTTAGTCTGGATTCAGCTAAGGACCTTGTATATCTAACAGTGATACGATAAAAAAAAATATTTGTTCTCAGTAACAGAATGCAGGAATTATATGTGGGTAGATGTATAAAAATTCATATATTTGCACAATGTATAGTTCCAACACTGGATAGGTATAGAATATATTTTTTCTATGCCTCCAAAATCACTAAGATTCCCTGATAAGTATAGTCCAGTTATCTCCTCATTGAAAATATGTAGCCATATGTGTACATATATGCATTTATTATTTATGAGTAGTTCTGGCCTCCYGTTCAACTGTTCACTGTGTGTGTGTTTGTAGATGTGTGTTTGTCAGAGGGTAATCTGTGTGATCCAGATTAAATAACATTTCATGTTCATATTACAAATGATGAGACAACTCTGAAGCAGACAGAAGATGTTTTCTTGGATTAATATAAATGAGATAAAGTTTTTTTTAAGTAATGAATATCAAAGCACAGAAAACGAGAAAAATATAGTTTTCTAATACTAAAATAATATTGATGCACTTTCCTTAGTATAATTTATTGATTAAAAAAACTTAACTAAGATAAATCAGAGTGGGATATAATTTTAAGTCATGCACAAACACGAAGTGAAAATTCTATCCCTGTTTTATCTGTTAAATTTCTTATTATCTGGTTGAAAATGAATTTCCAGATAGGTTAAGAGCTCTGTTTTGTTGACATAGAACTTTGATTTGTATACTCAAACAAAACTTTCTAGTCAATCATAGCTGTGTTTTTTTAAGCTCATTTTACAGCTGCATCCAAGGCATGTATGGTTTTAGCTTTGAAAATGGTTCTATTTTGCACCAGTTAGCTTTAAAATATCTTTTTTTTTTTTAATTTGCTCCTGAATATTCAATGTAAGTTTGGGTTATGGTATCTAAAAGCTCACTTTTTCTCTGTGATGGCATTACAGAATCACAGAATCTTAAAGGTTGGAAGGGATCTCTAGAGATCATCTAGTCCAACCTTCCTTCAAAATCCAGGCGGGTTTTGAAGACCTTCAGAGAAGGAGACTCCACAACCTTCCTGGGCAGCCTGATCCACTGCTCTGTCACCCTCACAGTAAAGAAGTTCATCCTCACCTGGAGATGGAACCTCCTGTGCTCCAGTTTACGGCCACTACCCCTTGTCCTATCACTGGCCACCACTGAGAAAAGCTTGGCCCCCTCCTCCCTACAATCTCCCTTCAAGTATTTATATATGTTGATAAGATCCCCTCTCAGCCTTCTCCAAGCTGAACAGGCCCAACTCACAGAGTCTCTCCTCATACAAGAGACGTCCCAGTCCCTTAATCATCCTGSTTGCTCTCCGCTGGACCCTCTCTAGGAGCTCTACGTCCCTTGTATACTGGGGAGCCCAGAACTGCACACAATACTCCAGGTGCAACCTCACCAGAGCTGAGTAGAGSGACAGAATCCCCTCCCTYGACCTGCTGGCAACACTCCTCCTGATGCAGCCAGGATCCCATTGGCCTTCTTGGCCACGAGGGCACACTGCTGATTCATGGTTAACTCGGTGTCAACCAGGACTCCCARGTCCCTCTCCGTGGAGCTGCTTTCCMGCAGGTCAACCCCTAATCTGTCCTGGTGCCTGGGGTTACTCCTCCCCAGGTGCAGGACCCTGCACTTGTCCTTATTGAACCTCATGAGGCTCCTCTCTGCCCAACTCTCCAGCAGCAAAGCCCTCTAGAGTGTCTTATTTCTTATTTCTTATTGTAAGCAAATAAGAAAACATAAGCTGCTTCTGGAGGCAAGCCCTAAAAATGTTGATACAGTGACTACAAGACAGGAATGCCTCGTTAGGCTACCTATTTTCCGTTCAATAATGTTCTTTCCTTGCAAAACTGAAACCTCTGAAAGCTGTCTATGATTTTTACTTTAGTTTTACCCCAGGCTAGAAGCGAAATTAAGAAAAAAAAAATGTAATCAGTTAGCAATAAAACAGAAGAATAAAATGAACATCTTTATCTTCAGAAAAAAAAATCTTTGAAATATTTTCTTAAGAAAGGTTCAGCTTAATGTTTTTTACTTTTAGATTTTTTTAAGGGAGAATAGATTTTCTTTTTCTAACCACATCTGAAAATAAAAGATGTGAAATATAATTTCTCTATGCCTACTGTGCTGCAGTCAGGTTTCTTCCTGATTACAATGCTTTCCATTCCTCCAATAGAATAAAATGCTGCATAGTCAACTTTGTTTTGTTCAAAGGGAACATAGCTCTGTGAAACCATTAGACACATAAACTTCATGAAATTAATTGTTGGCCTTTTTCAGAGACTAGTAAACMAAGATGAGATTGTACACAGTGAATTGTTCTATTTCATAGAAAAATAACTTCTAAAAGAGGTCAAATTTTAAATTACAAACAAGCAACTTATTATGTGAATTACATAAACATGAATCTTGTAAGTGATAAATATGGAACTGTAAATGTTTCTTTTTAATATTTGTACATCAGGACATGATATTTCTTTTTCCTTTTCTTTTTCTCTTTAAAGAATAGCTTCAGCTACTGAAAGCAAAAATATTTATTACAGTACAGTTTTTATACACTTTTTCTTTCATAAATGCTATGGAGATCTCATGAAATATTCTTGTAACTTAAAAAGAACCTACTGAGTGATATGTTCTGCCAGTAAACTGCAAGAACTGGGAATTCCCCTGCATCTCTTTACCTTTATCTATCTCTAGAGACAAATAACAGAGAAAGAAGAATTTCCATAGGTTTCCCAATGTGCAAGAAGAAAGGTTGTTAATAATAACACTGGTTTAAATTTAGCGTCTTGTTCTGGTCTTTGGATATCAAATATCATTGAGTAAAAAATATATATGTATAGTAAAGTAAAACATGACCAACTTAAAATTTWGGTGTCTTGAAAATCTACATGAGTTTATTTAAAAATTATTGTAGAACTTTTAGCTTTGTGATATTTCTTATAATCAAGGTTTCACCTAAAAAAATACTTCTGTTTTGCTTATATTAAAAAAAAATCAATATTTATGGAATGATATAATGTTAAAAAATGTGTAGCTTTGCTGAAGGAGAACTGTCATATGTGACACTAATTTCTCAAAATAAAACATTTGAAAACTACGTCTGAATGTCTTATGGTTATGCTTCTATTCATTTTTTAAGTATTAGAGGAACACATGGCTCTCTGGGGAAATGCACAGATAGCATGATGGTTCCTATTTAACACACCTTTTGCAATCATCTATTTTCAGATAAATAATTCTTTTCATTTCTGAATTTTAGAAAGGGAGTAAAAATAAGTCTGAAAAACAGCGTAGTAGTTTATCTTTTACACGTTCTCACAAGCACATTCAAGATACATGAGTGATGCTTTTTTATAAATCCAAGTGTAAAGTAGAAGTCTGCTTCTACTGGGAAGACACCTTTTTATGAATCCAAGTGTAGAGTAGAAGTCTACCTCTACTTTTTTGGGAAAAAAAAAATGTTGGATGTAATAAAGAGTGTAAATGCTACTTTTAATTGCACACTGAAAGAAGTGAAAATAGTTTAAATAGTGCTACTCTGTGTTGAAACTATTCCTTCATGACATATTTCTTCTGAATTGCCTTTTACCGCTTTGATTCAATCCTGCAAGACCTTGGGGGACTACATGCATAGCCTTACTGAACATGACAAGGCTTCTGGAAGAATTTGCAGAATTGGATCTGATACATGTCACAAATCCATGATATGGGAATGAAACTGGTTGAGTGTCAAGGGACATCTGTATTTGAGACCTTAAATCCTTCTTCTGGATCCCAATATATTACTTTTTTATTGTTGCCATCACAAACACCTCATAAAGTATGAATTCCTCCTCTCCCATCTTCTAAGAAATAAAGAAGGAAAAATACAGTGTGAATGATCCCAGTTATTAGAGGGTAGTGATGGTAGATCTAAGTGATGGTAGATTTTGGCTAAGATGGTCCTGGAATTCTAAATAGGTCTATCTCAAGCAGTTTCAAAAATGGCCTTTACAGAACCTTTTAGAACTGCATGATTATTAGCTAAGTTCATGATAATACACAGTAACAGGACTTGTTTGCAGTGGATAGCAAAGATTAAAGATAATACAAGAGTGCAATTGTTAGAGTACTTTGAAACTACTATAAATGGAGGAAGTCAATACTGGGATAGCTTCATGCATTATTAATATGAACAGAATTAGCCCATATCCAGCAACTGGATCTGGGAGGTCAGAATTGTGCACTTCCTAAGAACCTCACTGAAAGGCTCCAAGGAGTCTAATGCTAAAGAAAGGAAAAAAAAAAAAAAAAAAAACCCAAGAATGCAGCTGACTTTTGGGGGATAGAGGTTAAAGAATGGAAACAATTCAAGAGATTTCAGTTATGGTTATAAAGTACTGAATTGATTTCTGATTTTGGTGTAATTTTGTATTTGTTTAATTTCATACTGAATAAGATCTTTCCTAGAATATACAAGGGAAGAAAGTTATCATGCACAACAGCACYCATAACATTTGAGAAGAGATGTTTAATTTTTCAGATTGACTAATGCTATGTAATGGGAAAAAAATAACTAATATGTAATTGAGAATAATTGTTTTTATATGGCAATATTTTAAAGTACTTTAGGAACAATAAACTTCATTATAGTTTGATTTTTTTTTTCTTTTTCTGTGTCAATTAAAACATAGTTTGAAATGTTTCTGTACTCTGTTATAGTGATTTTCAGTAACAATACAGRATAAAATGTACCCTGTACCATATGTACAGGGTAAATTTTTTGTCCTTTTTTTTTTTTTCCACTCTGCAGATTGCTGCAACATCAATAATTTTATGTGTCTAATATCCCATTTATCCAAGTTACCAGATCATAAACTGAACTTTGTTATGTTGGAATCAAACTGTTAAATAAAAACACATTTAAGAGCAAATGTTGTGGATAGTTTTTGATTAAGCACATCTGTGTACAGTGTCTTATATAAATGACTACAAAAGTGAAATCTCTGTCAGCATTAACTAGTCCTTAATTTTCATAGTCATTATATGATGAATGATAAAGGTTACAGAAAAACTGCAGTTTTTCTAAAAAGCTATTCATGTAGATTTCATAAAGGCAAGTCTAGTTTGTGCTGTCTAGTTGTTCATTAAAGGTACCGTCTTTGTACAGTTTAAACTCTTCTGACTAGAAAACATTTTGGCCCTTAGCGCCAAGAACAAACAAACAAACAAAAAAAGGCTACACAAATTGTTTTTGTGTTCGTTGCATGCAAGATAATTTTTAATAGTGGGTGAATGGAGTCAGTTTATGAAAAGTAGACAGATGAGAATAGCAATAATGCTTCCCTACACTTTGCTAACTTCCAAACATAATATGTTTATAAAATTCTTCATCATCATCATCTTGGCTATTGGTTTACATGGAAGATGGAGAAATTATTTGATATGACACAATTCTCCTTAAATTTTAACTTTTTATATATAGTGGCTTAAGTCCTCTTTCAGTGCTTTGCTTTTTATGAGATATCTTTATGACCGTATTTTTTTCTTTTCTAATTGTTCCCATAATTTCAATCACTTCCACTCTTCTTTTACACATCTCTCCTAGAAAAGAGAACTACGCTTTTTTAAATTTCTGTGACYGGTTGTAATCCACTAATATATTTTATTCTCCTTTCTATTTTCTCCTGCAGGAAATTATAGCATTCAGTTGTCCATTTTTTTGTGGAACCATGTAGATACTAATTTTCACACCAGTTTCAGAGAGAGAGGGGAAAAAAAAAAAAGGAATTAAACTTACAGACCAGTGAAAACAGTTTTTTTTATGTCATTTTTTTTTCTTGTTAAGAAAGCATGTTATTTTTTATTTCCTCACAATGCTATTCATTCGACTGTGGAATCATCTTAAACCTATTACCACAATGGTGATTTTGTGAATTTTGTGGTGCTTTGCTCTGTTCACAGTAAGATTCTGTTATTATGGTAACTTTTTACTTTAGAATTGTGCGTGGATACACTGAATGTAGAAGTGAAGGACTGGATTGTCCAGCTATTGCAAGATTCAGTTTGAATTAGTTTGGAGTTCTGCATGAACAGAATGGAAGCAGAGCGCTGAATTGCATTCATTTTCTTTACACACTAGTCATAAGCTTTAAAGCAATTTGTGTGCATATGGAACAAAAATCACACTTTGATATTGGACTTGCAAACTCAGCTCCATTTATATATGTTTTGTATGAACAGCTTTTAAACATGCTGTTATAATATACAAGCACTTAAGACTGTCTGTGATACTCCTGTGAAACTCTCTGAGATAGTCCTGTGAGAGGAAAGATGATATAATCTGAAAGATGTGGCCGAGCTGCAGAACCAATCTTGCTAATTAATCTGCATGACAGAAGGGAGACTCATGGTTCTTCTGCTTAAGGGTAACCAGTAGCACAGCCTTCTCAGAACTGTGACAGCAGTAGTAGTAATCATATGAGCTTTCCAAGGACTTGGCAAAGAAGTCCTGMGAGTTATGAACTTGTATGCCTGTAATCAGTACTCCGTCCACTGTTGCTCACGTTAGTGTGCACAGACTAGCCCTCAACCTGTACTCATTAGCACACCCTATGCCATTATACTTGCTGGTGTCCAGGCTGGGCTGGTGTTTCACACCATGCCAGTGCYTTTCTCACTTGATTTTGTGTATGTGTATATGAATTTGATAGTATTCCCACTGTTGAAATTAGCTTTCAGTATATGGATGGCTTGTTAAAATACTACCCTCTTAATCAACTGAGGAATTGTCTATTACAAGGCCTATATCTCTAGCACAGAGAGTTGATTCTGAAAGGTTAGTTGTTATGAACACAGTTTGAAAAGGATATCATGTGCTTTTTGCAATTCTCAATCTAGATCTTAATGCTTTTACTGAAGGCCACTTAGGCTTAGTTGTTTATGATGCTCTGAGGTAAGAAGGACACCTATTAGGAAGTCAAAGCTCACTTCCCATTTCATCTTGTTATCAATAATTTCTTGAGGATACAAACAAACTAAATGGTGCTATGTAACTACAGACTATGTACCCCAATAGTCTGAATTGTGATGTTATACGTGATGAGTATCTTTCAGAAGAGACAGTTCCATATGAGAAGACATTGTGTCAGAATGTATTTGGTGTGGCAGTGCAGACCTAAGATATGGCAGTGTCAGTGCTGGCCATCAACAAATGTGCATAAGTACAGTTACTTGTTAAACCCCCAAAACATACCAGTTATATTATTGCTTTGAGACAGCTTGAGTCAGAATGGCACTTAGTATATACTTTGTAAGAGTGACTCTGTGGAAATACTCTTAACCATTTTTTTAATTTTTTTTTTTTTTTTTTTTTTGCTGTTTCTGCATCTGTTGTGATTCACGAGGACTTCTGATGCTGCAGTGTTACCATATTGTGTCTTATTATATTGTGTGCCAAGAGCAATAACATAAAACCTTTATTTTTCCTACATGCTCCATTTAATCTTTAAAAGCAGGACTTAGCTCAATGAACTGTGTATATATACCAGCGTTACACCACTTCCATCCTGAAACTACAGCATCACTTGCTCATAAATTTCTAAGCCACAGTAGTGCACAAGTGAAGTGTATAGGTGAAACTGTGAGAAGTTTAGTATCTAGTAAATTCAGCAGTCACTTTGTGCAACATTTGCAATAAACTCCTTCCAGATGATTATATATTACAGCTTACATGCTGTAAAGAGATTTAGCCTTGTCTTGGCAACAGCTAAAAGAATAGAATGTAAAGTGTGCACAAGTTTATATTGCATTTCAGTAAGCTGATTCATTTCTTATTAGTTCTGGGCCAATGTGTGTGGGGGAGGAGGAAAAGAGGAGGATGTAGTTAGTTCTAAGAATATAAAATAAAAAAAAAAATCAAACTATAAACATGGTATTTGAGTATAAATATAGACTGTCATATTTTCAACGACACTCTTACAGTAATTAGCACATTTTGAAAGTATATTATTTGCCTCCAGAAGGGGAAAATATGGCTTTACTGAAGCTGCACATAAACAGTTTCAAGTGGAGTTGACATGATTTTTTCCAAATAAAAATTTCTAGAATAGACAATAGCAGTTTACAGTGAAAAGCTAATGCTGGTTCCCACATTATATACTTTCTACAAAGCTGAAAAGCCAGTGAATCAAAGGTCCAGTTCTATTTCACTTAATTTTAGAAAGGAAAAATGTTGATACCTAGAGTGAGTAAAACGTTCTTTATAGTTAGCTGAAAGGTGCAGATACTYTGATTTATCTCACGCCGAAGAAGTTACCTATCTTACAGGTATCTCAAGTTCAGTAAAATGCAGTCCACCTTGAATGACCTCCGTATCTATCTTTCTGTTCACTGCTAACCCCTTCTGGTAACCCAGCTATAATTTCTCCTTTATGACAGTTCAGCTTTTCTGCGCTTTCCATACCAAACATATGAAACTAATCTCTTTTTCAACTACTCTACCTCTCATACTCTSAGTGGAAATTTAAGATAGCGATTTGAATGTGCTAGTAGGAAGGAGCTTGAAAAATGAGATAGGAAACATCTGGCATTCCTACCTGTGCAGAATTAAAGGAAACTTTTGGAATACACGATACCTGTATTTCAAACATTACTCAGAGATTACACCTAGTTGTCAAATGTGATACTAACAGCCACGTAAAGGAAAGGTCCCTGCCTTTTCCTAATAAGTAGATTATAGGAGTCAGCATTTCTTTAGCTCATGAGAAGACTGTGAAGGAAAAACAAAATGTATGAGTCACCATCTAGACAAAAAAAGTTAGAGATTCCTATCAGTTTCCCTTGTACAAGAAACTTCCTGAATGGGTTTTCTGTGAGCACCTGAGAATCTCTGAGGCCTYACCAATGCAAAACATGAGTTGGCTTACGTGAAGACTGAAGATGTTATAAAATAGAAAATGAATGAGACGTTTTATAGGTGACAATAAAACCACAAGGAAAATAAAAATGAAAAATGGAACAAAAACGTCCAACAATCCTGTTAGTATAGGGAAATAGCTAGGATAAAAGGGAAGGAGGCAGAGATTTTGAGAATTTGCAAAGAAAGCAAGAGATGATTCCTCAAAAGAATATATGCAACCTTCTCTTTCTTCCCCCTCTCCTTACCCCCTAATCAGGATTCATGTATTGCTCTGTACATTTAGYATTATTATTCAAATGTCAGAGCAATGTSTATATGTATATGCATAGGCATGTGCATATGTATATGTATTTATTTATTATCTATTCAGTATTCAGTCATTTGTTTTTAAAGATAAGTGTATGTGACATTATCAGGACAGCAGAAAAGAATAAAACTTCAGGATTCAGGATAAACTAAATATCATTCACTTTTAAAACACATATATAAGCTTAGAATAAATCCAATAATTTACATATTTCGGGCTCTATGTCAGAATGCATATATAGTTACAGATGTAAAGGTATAATATACATTTACATATACATAAAATATATGTTCTTACATGAACAGATGTAAAAAGTGAATTTACCAAACACATTTTTTTATTCAAATGATTTTGAACATGAGCCAAATATTCACTGCTTATTGTCAGTTTGATGTGTGAGGAAGATAGCAGGGAACCTGCAGAAAGATGCTGGAAAGCAAGCATAAACAGGAAAATGTTAAAAATAGTTGAGATGAAGCCTCTCTCTTCTTGAAGATGATGTACTGTGCTTTGCATTATATAATACAAAGGAAAGTGATTATAGCAAATTGGCTGTAACTGCACAGACCAGTAACATTATGTTCTTGTTTTGTTGTGAGATAACGTGTGTTGTGGACACTAGGGAGGCAAARAGAAGCACACTGGGGGAGATCTGCAGGAAGGAATGGTTGAGAGATGTGTCTCAGACCTGCGAAAAAAATTTAAAAAATGAGCAGAGGCCAAAAAGAAAAGAAAGAAAAAAAGACGTGAAGAAAATAAGTGAGAAGAGTAATGGGAAAACCAAAGACAATGCACAAACAGTTAAGTTTCCTTAAGAAGGAACAGGAAACAGCGACAAGTTTAGATGATTATTTAAATCCACCTGTTTTCCCCACACTTCCTCACATTATTGAGGAGATTTCTTTTTCTCTTTTGGTAGAATCTCCAGGAACTGAAATGAMAGTTCATCTTTGGGGTTTCCATATTTGGCACCAACATCAGTATATTCCTTTGTTATATTAACAATGTTGAAAGAAATAAATATTGAAAACTATTGATGAGACAGAAAAATAATTTTAATTGCCTCTTTAACTGGTAGGAAAAAAAAATAGATGAATACTTGGCTCTCACTCTAGGGCTAAGGCTCTAACTCAAGCCCAACTCAGAATTATCACAGAACAATCACAGAATCACAGAATATTTAAGGTTGGAAGGGACCTCTAGAGATCATCTAGTCCAACCTTCCTGCTCAAGCAGGCACACCTACAGCACAGGGCACAGGATGGCATCCAGGCGGGTTTTGAAGACCTCCAGGGAAGGAGACTCCATAACCTCCCTGGGCAGCCTGTTCCACTGATCTGTCACCCTAACATTAAAGAAGTTCCTCCTCACCTGGAGACCGAACTTCCTGTGCTCCAGTTTATGGCCACTACCCCTTGTCCTGTCGCTGGCCACCAGTGAGAACAGCTTGTCCACTTCCTCCCTGCATTCTTCCTTCCTGAGATTATACATATTAATCATATCCCCTCTCAGCCTTCTCTTCTCCAGAGAAAACAGRCCCRGCTCACTCAGCCTCTCYTCGTACGAGAGATGTTCCATTCCCTTAATCATCYKGGTTGCTCTTCTCTGGACCCTYTCAAGAAGCTCTACGTCCCTCTTAYACTGGGGAGCCCAGAACTGCACRCAGTACTCCAGGTGMGGCCTCACCAGAGYTGAGTAGAGGGRCAGAATCCCCTCCCTCGACCTGCTGGCAACACTCCTCCTGATGCAGCCAGGATCCCATTGGTCTTCTTTGCCACGAGGGCACACTACTGACTCATGGTTAACTGGATGTCAACCAGGACTCCCAAGTCCCTCTCTGTGGAGCTGCTTTCCAGCAGGTTGACCCCTAATCTGTATTGGTGCCTGCAGTTATTCCTCCCCAGGTGCAGGACCCTGCACTTGTCCTTRTTGAACCTCATGAGGTTCCTCTCTGCCCAACTCACCAGCCTGTCCAGGT
The DNA here is from genome assembly GCF_003342845.1 of Nothoprocta perdicaria. Lineage (NCBI taxonomy): Eukaryota > Metazoa > Chordata > Aves > Tinamiformes > Tinamidae > Nothoprocta > Nothoprocta perdicaria. The sequence continues at coordinate 833,066 of NW_020454627.1, forward strand.
CCCTCTGGATGGCAGCACAGCCCTCCGGRGTGTCGGCCATTCCACCCAGCTTGGTGTTAACTGCAAACTTACTCAGGGTGCACTCCGTGCCCTCGTCCAGGTCMTTGATGAACAAACTGAACAGCACYGGGCCCAGTACTGACCCCTGGGGGACACCACTGGCCACAGGYCTCCAACTGGACTCGGCCCCATTTATCACCACCSTCTGAGCTCTGCCATCCAGCCAGCCCTCGATCCACCTCACTGTGCACTCATCTAGTCCACTCTCCCGGAGCTTCCGTATGAAGATGTTATGGGAGATGTTATGTTGTCAAAAGCCTTGCTGAAGTCAAGGTAGACAACATCCACGGCTCTCCCCTCATCCAGCCAGCCTGTCATCCCATCATAGAAGGCTATGAGGTTCGTCAGACATGACTTCCCCTTGGTGAATCCATGCTGACTGCTCCTCACCACCTCTCCTTCATATGCCTGGAGATTGTCTCTAGGGTGAACTGCTCCATCACCTTTCCAGGGATGGAGGTGAGGCTGACCGGCCTGTAATTGCCCGGCTCCTCCCTCTTGCCCTTTYTGAAGACTGGAGTGATGCTGGCTCTCTTCCAGTCCTTGGGCACATTCCCTGTTCTCCAGGACCTCTCAGAGATGAYGGAGAGCAATAACCTCGGCCAATTCCCTCAGCACTCTTGGGTGCATCCCATCTGGGCCCATAGATTTTTGAGTGGCCAGTTTGCCTAAGTGATCCCTAACCCAATCCTTCTCAACCCGGGGAAGGTCTTCCTCTATCCCATTTATATCTCTTCCACTTGAGCCCTGCAGATTGTGGGGGGTCGCCTTAGCAGTAAAGACAGAGGCAAAGAAGGCATTTAGTAACTGCCTTTTCAGCGACCTCCGTCACCAAGGCCCCTTCTCCATTCAGCAGTGCACTAACATTTTCCCTCATCTTCCTCTTGCTGTTGACATACTTATAGAAACCCTTCCTGTTGTCCCTGACATGCCTCRCCAACTCTAATTCCACCCGCGCTTTGGCCTTCCTCATTTCGCATCTGCATTCTCTGACARTGCGCCTGTATTCCTCCCACGTGGACTGTCCCTTCTTCCGCAAGCTGTACACTCTTTTTTTCTCGTTCACTTTGCCCAGCAATTCCTTACCCATCCATACAGGTCTACTGCCCCGCTTACTCGACTTCTTTTTTGTGGGAATACACCGATCCTGAGCTTGGAGGAAGTGGTGCTTGAATATCAGCCAGCTCTCCTGGACTCCCTTTCCTTCTGGGACCCTGACCCAGGGGACTGCTCCAAGGAGCTCYCTGAAGAGGTCGAAGTTGGCTCTCTTGAAGTCCAGGGTAGCTATCCTGCTTCTTGCTCCACTTCCTCCACGCAGGATTGTGAATTCCAACATCTCGTGGTYGCTGCAGCCCAGACTGCCCCCAACCCTCACATTTYCMACTAGACCATCTCTGTTTGTTAGTATCAGGTCTAGCAGCGCCYCTCCCCTTGTTGGCTTCTCAACCACCTGTAYCAAGAAGTTATCTGCAGTGTTCTGCAGGAACCTCYTGGACTGTCTGTTCCTGGCTATGTGGTTTTCTCAGCAGATATCAGGGTGGTTGAAGTCCCCCAGGAGGACAAGGGCCTGTGATCCGGAGGCTTCCCGCAGCTGCCCGTAGAAGGCTTCGTCCACTTCCTTGTCCTGGTCAGGAGGCCTGTAGTAAACTCCCACCACCATGTCGCCCCTTCTGGCTTGCCCCTTTATCCTCACCCACAGCTCTCTACCCGTGTTCCATCCCCCGCTATGCTGAGCTCCATGCATTCCAGTTGCTCCCTCACATAAAGAGCAACTCCGCCACCTCGCCTTCCTACCCTGTCCCTCCTGAAAAGCCTGTYGCCCTCCATGGCCGCATTCCAGTCATGGGAGCTGTCCCACCATGTCTCAGTAATYGCGATGAGATCATGGCCCTGTAGCCGCACRTGCATCTCCAGYTCCTCTTGTTTATTCCCCATGCTGCGTGCGTTTATGTAGAGGCATTTGAGTGGGGCTCCCAGTGTGCCTCTCCTCCTTGTCGGGACAGCTGCAGCCTGACTGGGCGGGCTCTCAGAAGTTCTCCTATTTTGCCCTAAGGCCTCTTCAGTCCTAGAGGCCTTCATGGGCCACAGCTCTAGATTGCTTTGGATGGTGTGACGGGCCATGAGGCAGCATCTCATCTGCCACCCCAYGGGTACCCCCCTCGTCTTGCACACTCCCCATGCTTCGCGCATTGGTGTATAAGCACTGCAGGGAGGTAAWCGAGCTTGAACTTTTCCCAGGAGGCGTGAGAGTGGACCCTCTATAATCACGCCCTAGCCATACTTTCCCACTGCCATAGGCCTCTTGGACGGCCAAATTAATGCCAAAGTATTAAAGAATAGTAATACTGTAAAAGCTACTGAGTGTCAACATTCACATAGCCCCCTAAAATGCTAGACTATCTGCATAAGCAACTGGGGCAAGCTGGGTAGATGTTCTGCATATCCTGATCACAAAATGAATAAAGATGCAGGAATTCTTGATTCAGATACCTTAAGTATCCTTCACATTTTACAGAAAAGTGTGTGTGAAAAAAAACCATACATTTCCTTTGCCTTTGTTGTAATGACTTCTATTGATAAGACCCAGCTGTCTTTTCTGTTTTGAGTGAGCAGCAGGTTTCATTTTTAAGATGCGTGATAAAGTAACAGTTCTGCTCTCAACCTTTCCAAAGAGCTCTTTTCTTCTCCATTCCTTCCTCAATTCTCAGAATAATACCTTCTTCCTTTTAATTTTCACAACTCATTTGTATTCTCTCTGGTGCTCAGGATATTGCACCAGCAAAATTACGACAATGAACTGCTAAGATTATGATTTCAAAATCAATTTCTAAACTTTAAAAAAAARGTTTAATTGCTACAAGGACCAGAATTACAAATCCTCTTGATTAATAAAGGAGATAAAATGTTTCATATTCATTAATATGTTTCAAATCAAGAATTTGTAGCTTAAATCAAATTTACACCCCATCGCAGAAAGAATCAATACTAAGTAAATTAGATCCCACAAAATCCTAAATCTGAAGAGTAAATGTGGTACAATATTGCAGAAGCTGTGGAGGTTCAAAACAACAGGAATGTGTGTAGAATTAAGATATATATATGCCCGGAAATGCATATTTGAGCCAAAAGTGAAAGAACATTTTTCCTTAATTAGTTTTCCTTAATTAGTATTGCAAAATACATAATTTCCTAATGGTTTTATCTGTTGTAAACTTCAAGTTTTTAAAAAGGGATTATAAAAATAAAGCCCCTCTTTTTTCCTCTTGATAAATGATGGACAGTCTTTTCCAAAATAAAATGGTTTATCCTTGAAATAAAAAGTTATTTCTACTTGAAATTCAAGTTAATAATTCATAACATATAACCTTTTTACCTTGAGCAGAAATAGAAGGAATAGAAATAAAATCTCCAAATGGATGCAATTTGAAAACAGAAAAAAAGAATTTTTTTGTATGGATAGCTTATTCCTTATTTTAAGAGGAAATTTGTCCAAAAAGAGTTAGAGGCTTCTTGTCTAGGAAGGAATATCCCTATTCTGAGTAGGAATAAAGGACAAACTATCAATAATATAAGAAATCTTTCTCAAGAAATAGATAATAAAAGCCCTTCTAAAAATAAGCGAAAAGAGACAAATGTTGGAGTGGACATATAGACAGCCATTGGTGTCTGTTAAAAATCCCATTAAAACACGATTCTTAAGAAGTCCTCATGTCTTTGCATCCTAAAAAGATGGAGACTGCTGGTCAGAGCTTGATAACCTGGTCTGGTCATATCTTACCGTCCTTGGGGAAAATCTTCTTCCTAAAAGGTAGTCTGAAAGCACAGGTGTCTTGTTCTTCCGTACAGTATTTGCTATCACTGGGATAAGGCTGCCCTTTTCATGACTAGCATTCGAGTAGTTGTAGCTGTGTGAATCTCTCCTGAGCTTCTCTTTGCCAGGCTAAATGAGCCCTGTCCGAGTTTCGTTTCTCAGATCATGCAGTCTCAGTCCCTAACTACCTTTTTAACCTTTCCCTGAACCCTCTCTAGTTTCTAGGCAGTCTCCTTGAACTGGAGGGGCTCAGAACACAACATAATATTGCTTAACTAAACTATAATCTTGACTTTCTTTACATTTAGGATGATTTGAAGGACAATATTCTATTTTCCAGACATTCAATGCAGTTTTCCCAAAATATGTCTAAAATATATAAAACTACTCATCAAAAGGAACATTTTAAAATTTCTTGGTATAACATTATTTACAAAAAAAAAAAATCCTTTTAATGTGAATGATTCAGGTAAGCAAATTCACAAATTATGGGTCCTAAAAAATGTTGTCCTTGAGTATTGATAACAGGCTGAATTTGGAAGTGCTTTTTTCATATGTATTTTAGCTAGACCGTGCTTTAATTTTTATATCAGAATAATTAAAGAGTGCATGTCAGAATCTTAAAAGAAAGGTGATCCCTTTAATCTGTCAGGAAATATTTCACAACACATCTCATTTAAACACCTCCTTTTATTTTCTGGGTAAATATTATCCTTCCTTTCATCCTATTCCTAGCTAGTGTATTGCTTGTGTGACCGTGAAAGAATACTTACCTTTGATTCTCATGGAACTGATTTCAAGTCATGTCTCCAGAAACCACTGCTCTTTTTCAAAGATCTCTCATAGACCGCAGAGGTAGTATTGCCGCTGTTAAAACAGTGAATGGTATGCTTCCACTATTCATATTTTTAAAAAGTGAAATGGAAAGAAAAGGAATAGAATACATTTTCATCTGTCTTTCTTTTTTCAAAAAAAAAAAAACTTACATGAAAATTCTACTAGCTATACTCTAGCTACATGCTTGCTTTGACACTTTTCTAGTAGGTAGAATCTACAAAACTGAGATATTCTATAGATAATCGAAGAATACAGTCTTTTTGCTAAACCAAACCTGTTGATTCAAAATATAGAGCAGTGGTGTAGAAGGCGTGCTCACATTTCAATTTGTTCCATATACATTATAGAGATATCCAGGTGAGTCCAGCCACTTATAACATGGTTGTAAGTTAAGAATTATTCCCATTTTTATCCCTTCGTTACTGAGCTAGAATCTGTATTCTGTTTCTTGAGCAATAAGTCATTGCTATCTTGCACTTAAATGCTCTTGTAGACCCTGAATTTTCTTTAAAGGCTATAGTAGACAGTCTGAATATGGTCTAGCTAATCTCTGTGAATTTAGAACACTTGGATAGGATGCTTCAGTAACAACATCTTTGACTGGAATAAACTGACTAATATAGGAGGATCTTTGCAAATATAAACATCTTTAGAAAACTTTGCTGTCTAAAGAAATGCTGAGCAGAGCTTGTAATAGGTTGTTTCATAGAAACCATTTATATGTGGGTATATTTTTTTTCCTAGAAGATTCATGGGCCTTTTGAACAAGCAGATCACTGTTATCTTTTGAAGGCCAAGAAGGCAAGGAACAAAGGAAGGAAGTATTATTTTTGTGAAAATCTGTACAGCAGGATAATTTTCATGTTAGTTGTGGTGATGATAGCACCCATTTTTAGTGAGTGCTCTTATTTTGAAAAATATTTCAAAATATTGCTGGAGTAATTCAGATATTAGGACAAAATCTCTCGTTACTTCTTCATACAAAGTAAGCAGGGAGAGAACACCATATGGTAGACAAAAATGTATGAAGAAGAAATGATTTAAGTGACTAGATGCTGAATGCATTAAAATTTGTAAATTTCAGTAACAATATATAGACTCAGAATGTAATTTACCCAAGAGGCAGCCTTTTAAGTCAATCAGCATTTTGTCATTCTATCTTCTGGAAGTAAAGTGTGTGGATAGTAGATATATAATGAGGATTACCATGAATCTTGGTGTTTCTTGAAAGCTCATAAAAAGGGTAGATATTAGTTGTCAGCTTTACTTCTAAGGCTATCTTCAGCATCTACATAGGAGATGCTCTTTCCCTTTCCCTGTTCTCCGAAGTAGCCAGGCAGAGTGCACGAACATTCTTCTTACTGGTGAAGACTTCTCCTGATTTCAGAAGTAAGTTCAGTCTGCATCCAGCAAACGGCATCTTTTATAGAACTTTATGAAAAAAAAAAACAAATAAATACAATAAAAAAGAAGCTGTTGGATTTTCTTGTCTAAAAAAGGTGTTATTTGTTTTAATTTACAGGATTCTTCATCTGCCGATTCTGTATCTGTCAGCAGACATTCTTCTGTAAACAAGAGTCATGTGCTGTCACTAAAGAGTCGCTGGACATTAAGGCTGCTTGAGCATATTGAAAGAAAAGCATGAGGAGACAGCTGCTCTTTCTAAAGCTCAGTAAAGCAGAGACAGCATTGAAGCAGAAACCTCTGCTTCATCTCAAGTTCTTTTCCCTCTTCAGCAACATCCAGTTTATCTCAAGCAGAGATATATACTGCTTCCAATTATTTGAGAAAAGCAGATATTATACATAGATGCATAGAGGATGTGCACAAAGGAGAATATGCCCTGTCTGTCATAATGGATTTGAGCTAATGAGGAAAGAACATAAAAGTTCAACTTGCAAAATAGAAGAAAAGACAGTTCTGGACCCTGGAGCACGTATGTGACTTTCTTCTACATTATTTTGCATCTTGTTATAAAAATTTACATCTGCAAGTGAATGTGAAAAGAATAATGATAAGAATAGTACAAGATTAACATCTCAGGTCAGTGAAGGAATAGTCAAACCCAGTGAATTATCTTCCAGGTTATCTTCATAATTTTGTCTATGAATTCTAGGGGTGAATATTTTTGGCTAGCTCAGATTTGGAGTTGAAAACAAAGGCAGTTGTTTTATTAGAGCATATTGCAGATATTTTTTCTATTGTCCAATCCTATGCAGTATTGGTTTATAGCTGACTGCTTTGCAAAAAAAAGATGTCGCAAAAAGCTCATGATCCGTGTAATTTTGCCATTCTGAAATTTCTTTTGTATTGTTACTTCAAAAAGTATAATAAAAGTTTTATTTTAATCATGTCTTCCTTGTTCTTTTTTTAATATATAAAAACATAGTTCAAAAAAAAAAAAAAAATCCCATTTTTCCAGTTAGTCAAAAATTCCATTTAATAGCTCTTGCCTCATTTTCTTGTTTCCATCCAGGAGCTCCTAAGCTACTATGATAAGAATACTTATCTGTTTAAATTTCAATAAACATCAAATATTGCACAAAAATCAGGAACTGCAGGCTAAACTATAATTAAACTATTGCAAAGGAATATAAATCTTTTATTAAGATTATGGTGGTAAATTGTATAGACAGCATACACATATACATATGTATACCTATATACATTTGTATATATAGAGAAAGAAAAGTTCTCTGTAGAGACGAGATGAAATCCAGCAGGATACTTCAGTATCACAGAATCACAGAATCCCAGTTAAACTCTTTTTAAGCTCTAGCCTAGTGATCAGGCCTCCTGATCAAAAAGGTCACTTTAGACAGATTTATATGCAAACTGCTTAAATCGAATGTGATCGATTATAATTTTGCTTTTAGATATAGTCAATCTCTCATAAGATATATAGGAAGATATTTACATAGGGAGAACATCTCTATGCCAAGACAAATGGATTTTATTTTTGTTTGGTCTGTTTGCATTCTTACTAGTAAAGCTAGGAACTTGTTTTTCATGACAACAAAAATAAATAAATAAATAAATAAATAAATAAATAAATAAATAAATAAATAAATAAATAAAGGTCAATAGCATTGCCTCACTTCTTTAAAAGTAATACTCCTCTTCAGTAGTGTTTCTTCTGTGCTAATATAAAATACCAGTGATGAAAAATACTTCATACATTGCTGTGTAGTTAACATGAGTGTACACCTAAGTGAAAATGATTAACTGAATGATGTTCCTCTGTTTTATTTTCTTTGTTTGTTTGCCATCTGCATGGCAAGAAGGTCTCCTCTTGTTGGGGTATTTCTACGACTAGAATCTTGGTTAGCTGTTGTCTTTGGCTGGTTGGCTGGGTTGAGTACAATCAGTAGGTTACTGAGCTGTATTTGACAAATGTAAAAAGCTGTTCACTGTCTCTCCACTCAAATTACTATGGTATTAAAAAAAAAGAAAAAGAAATCCATCCCAAAACACTCATTATTTTCAGTTAATTATTTCATTATTTCATCTATAAGGAGACATCACTTGAGATTGTACAATCTGGGTAAAAAAAAATCCTTCAGTTAATCCTTCAGTTTAGAACATTTAAAGTAGTAGGAAGAGGAGGAACGTCCTTTTAATGGAGCTTGTTTTAGATGTAGGATTTACTTACTGTAATAGTACAGCAACTTACAGCTATAGGAACCAGAAAGATAGCAGCTCAAATCCAAAATTTGTGCATCAATAAAGATTTCAAAACTGACAGTTTGCACTAGGATGGATGCAGTTTTGCAAGGTGGCATAGCTAGTGTATTACAGAGGGCCCAGGTACGAAAGAGCCAACAGTAGTAAAGTGAAGTTTGCTATTCAGCACATGATGGGAAGCGTGAAAGGCAACAGACAGAACATAGGATGTAATCTTGGTACTGTGCAAGAAATAAAGTAGAGGATGAAAAAAAGAAGAGGAATGTGTTACAAAACAACCGAAGCAAAGATATGTGCTTTTTTTTTTTTTAGAAAAAAAAAAAAATTAATAATATTTTTTTAAAAAGTAGGGAAAAATTCATTAAATAGCAACAGGTGCTCTCATATGAGTAGGAAGGAGAAAGCTTAAGTTAAATTTTCTTTCTTTTTTGACATCAAGCCTACTAACTTCATCTGCATTGAATCAAAGAGTATTAATTCTAAATGAAATTTCACCAGCTATAGTTACTCAAAAGAAGTGTCTCCATATTTGCTTGCCAGGATCTTATCAACTCAGCCAAGAGACAGAACATCTTGCACTTCAGCCAGGCTCAGATAGCTGCAGACAACTTGTGGTCTAGAAGACATGCAGTATATATTCCCAGGGCACTTGGGAATTACACTTAATTGCACACATGCTCCACTAAAGGCTTTCATTTAGAATAAACATTTGGCTCATGTTTTATTTGTAAGACATAATTTATTATTGCATTATTTAGAACAGTGAAAGCCTTCACATGCCATCTATAGAAAATGATCTTGTTTTCTGGGATGCAAAGGAAGTACTGCCTGTTGATTTTAGAGTAAATTCATTCTTATCTGTGAAAATACACATTGTAGTGATGACCACCACACTACATCTCCAAGTTTTAAGATTGATTTTTTTTTGCTTTTACATGTTTACACTTAACAAAATGAGTGTAAGGTTCATTCCTTAATTTCTACTGCCACTTTTTGCTCCTTTTTTAGATATTTGTGCTTATAAAATCCTAGAAGCCTTAAGACCTCTGGAAAAAAAACTAATTTCTTTTATTATTAAATTTAGCAATATCTCCCAGTGACAAAGTTGAAAGTCCTCCTTTTCATAAATTAATTGTGATCTGTAGTTACTCACAGCCTACACCAGAAAGTTGTCTGGAAACAGACATTTGATGAAGACAGATGTTTGGCACACTTGAAATCTGAATAAGTCAGCTAGTTTAGGGAATGCTAGGCTCTTACGAGTTATTCTCACTTGCAAAAATGTCATCCGACAATATCTGATAAACAGATTGGTTACTTTCTATCTCAGCCAAAACAACAATAAAGCTTGATTTTATTAGCATTCTACCAGCCTATTGTTCTGATGACTCTTACAATGTACATCATTCATCTATCCTGGTGCATGCAAATTGACATCATGCAAATGCATCATTTTTTGATGCATATAGGAGGCCTGTAAGTACAGGCACAAACAGCCTAAAGACTTGCAGCCCCTTCCTACATTGTGCCAGTGAATTAAATACGAGGTCTGTCAACCCATCTAAAAGTTGGGAGATGCTGCTACAGATCTGCTAAAYATATTCTGCCATTTTCAGGAAAGAAAATAAAAAGACCCAAAACTTCAGGGGAAAAAAAAGACCCAAAACTTTAGAAAAAGCAATACAAAATTGGATGATGAAGATAGAGGGAGAAGGAGTTAGAGTTCCTCAGTCTTTTCTAAAATAGGAGGTCAGGTCAGTAAAATTTGCTGAACTTACCTATGAATTTGGCTTTTCAGCGTGAGTTTATTTATGTGTGCACAACGGCTCTACTTCTGTCAGTACAATCTCTGTAGGTAATGCACTAAACTAGAAAGATACAAGATACTGCAAGGAAACAAGGCAGTGGGTGTTTTATATGACAGTGAGGGTTTTTTGCTTATTTACTTGTTTGTTTCTGAAAATATATCCCTTTAACCTAACATGCATGAACTCCCCATCTTCTCAACATCCCATCTGTTTCTGTATGGCTTCTGCATGTGTCAAGAATGTTGAATTAATGGCATGTCATCTATAAATAAAGTTGCCTAGGCGGTAATAAGAATGGTAAATACAAATATTGTCAAATTCTTAAGGGAAATAGGATGCTAGGTAGAGAATGTATAATGTTATTTGAACAGTAGAAAAGTACACATTTACCCACTGCACCTGTTTTCCTCTATGTTCTGAAGACTTACAATAATGCGTGTCTTGCAGCAGAAAGAACTAGTGAATTTATGGCTAGGCACACTTGATCTTCCTATAAAAAAAGTAAGACATTTTATATAAATGGCTCTTTACAAGGTTAAGAGGAATTGCCTGAAAGTGTGCATGTTTGGGAATGATTGTGTGAAGACACTGATGCTTGTTACATAGCAGTGACTCTGATGAGATCATTACTTTTGTAAGAAATCCTAAAGATAAATCCAGTGTGTGCTTCAGAATTGCCTTTTCTTGTTATCTTGCTTTTGATGTTTTCTTGTTTTCTGCAATGGAATATTCTGCTGTTTTAAATGAGATTTTGGCTCCCTTAAGTATTTAAGCTTAAACTGTTGAATTAGATACATTTGATTATTTGTAAGGTGGAATTGCAGGTTATTTGGAGGTGGAAAAAATGAAACATCTTTATTCTGATACTCAATCCAAGGATTCATGAAATAAATTTATATTAACCACACAGTATTTTTTTGAGTGTTGAATATAGAAGATCTTTTTTTAATTTTTAATGTAATATTTTCTTTCCTCTTGATTATCTTGCTCTAGAAATGGAGGTCCCTTATTAGTAGTAGAAATTTGCAGTATAAATTTGGGTGACTTAAGTAGATGAGTAACACTGATATTAGTAGATAAATTATTTTCTGGTTCTGAATCTGGTTCTTTCAGTAATAATATTGTTGTATTTATGAAGTAAGATTGTGAATAGAAATTTTTTTATATAATTTTAAAGTCTATGGAGAAATATAGAATGATCTTCAAGAAATAAATTAGCAATATCCTGGTTCTGCATAATTTTAGAGTATGAACCTAAAATACATTTCTACTGCTAAAAGCGGTACTAAATTACATTCTTTGGGTGTACTTAGAGCTCTTCTTGATTACTCTATGGGTAGAGTCCAAATTGTCTGTCAAGAGTTAGAAAAACTTAGTGAATTTTGAGTCCTAAAAGTATCTGCATGTATGAGTGTTGCATATATGTATATGTGCTTATCATTCTAAGTATTTTTCTTCAATAGTGAGAAAAATAGCAGCCGTTAAGTGCTCAAACTGAACTCCAAGGAATTTCTACAGTGACCTAAAATAAGGACTTAGGTCTTTTAGATTTACTTTAAAAAAATTATAAAGATTTTTATAGATTAATTTCAAATAGATTAGACTATGTTTCTCTCTATTGTTTGGATTTTACATTTCTAATAACATCCCTCACTAATTAAAGTCAGATTTAGTGTTTGATTTTTAAAAGAATAAAAAAGGACATTAGATGTTACACGCCTGTATTTTAACATGTTTACGTGTTTTAATATGTTTAACATGGAAAATTTCAAGAAAAAAACCAACAGGCAAGAGGTGAAAAGCATTTGACATTGTGAAAAGAATACACAAATCCAATTTTAACAATCAACTGATTTAAACATAAACTAGACAAGAAAAATATTGTGATATCACTTGAAAGTATAAAATGAAATGCTGCCCAAACTAAATCACTCAGAAAAAAAGCTAATTTGGTTACTCCTCTTGTCAATGTAGAAAAACTATTTTTGCATGTAACATTTGAGGGGAAAAAATGGTTTTCTAATTGTTAAAGTATGGTTAATTTTCCTGTAAGCATGTATATGTTAGTTATCTAAATGATAGTTACAGAGAGGATTCTCTTTAAAGTTTCTGCATTTTCTTAGTAAATTCAGATGGGTAGAGTTAAGCAAAATGAAAATTGATTAAGAAAAAGAGGCTATTTTAAGCTGTAAAACTGCAAGTGCATTTAATGGTATTTAATTTTCTGCATGTGAGGAGATTTATTATACTCTGAATCCTGTTAAATGCAGATATCTAATCAAAGTCATGCATGTGTAAAAGAATCAGACCTTGTTTCATTGTCAAGGTTAAAGCCTACATTTTTTGCTACCCACTCAGGTGCTATTAGCTATGATGTATTTTAGATCAAGTTTTGCCTCAGGCGTGTGGTAAGCAAAGTGATTTACTTTACTTTAATTGTCACTGGAGAGGGAAATAACATACAATCTAGAAACTACCTTGCTGCTAAATAACTTGGCAACATTATGTAACATGGAAATGAGTTGAAAGCAGCAAAGTTTTCCAAAACAGCTGTGATTGATAGGTACATATGTATATGTGTGTATGTATATATATGTATATATGTTTATGCATGTGTAAACACGGATGTATATATGTTTATGTATTTACTTGCTTGAGTGTATTCAGGAATTTCAAGCCTCTAAAAGCACTTGGGATTTTATTCTATAGATGTTTCTAAGGCCTGGAGAAAACATTTTCAGATGAAGCTATTTTCCAGGATAGTCCTTATTTTAACCTAGCTGATTGCTGTGGTATCTTTGTTCGTATATGTCTCTGCTCATAGTACTACTGCCAGGTCCCATTCTACTCAAAACCTTTTTCAGTCTTGTTAAATCTGTTACTATTTTTCTTTTCTGACTCCTTCATTTGGGTCTTGCTTGTTTTAAACAGCAGTGAAGTAACCTGCATCCAGTGGTCGTTCTCCAAGCTCTTACAGTTTTCTTTCTTAGAGATAAATTCTGCCTATCAGTACAAATATGTATGTCTTCTGTCTCCTGACTTGAAAACAAGAGAGGATTGTTCTTCCTTTATGTTAAACAGTCTAGGTTTGAATGTGGTGACAAGAAAGATCATCTGAGGTTTCTGTTTGGATGCAGGTAAACTAGAGTGCGTGAAATTTATAATCAAAGAGTTTTACCCTATGGCATCAGCAAGGTTTCTGCATCCTTCAGTATTCCTCATGTTAATGAAGGAATTGAGAGTTACACAAGGCAGAGAAGAGCAATGTTGGCACCCTATGAAGTTAAATATCGAAAATTAGCAATGGGACTAGAGACTTGGTGGGAGTTGCTGGATTCCTTCCATGATTTTCTTACACGTTATCATCTACTCTTGTTTCCTTCTGACATCTTAGACAAATCATGCTGAAACTGGCAGCAAATCTCAAATGATTCTCTAATCATTTGAACGTAATCATTTACTCTAGGTACATTCTGAAAGTCTCCTTTGAGGTTCTCTGGGCTGAAATGTTCTATCTTTTCTTCTTGAAAGAGTTGTCTTCCGCCTAGGCTATAAAGCGTGCTTAAGGGAAGTACAGTTATTCACCTGAACTGAAATATCCCTGCAGGCAGGTATACTGCACTGGCCATGCAGAAGCCTCTATGCACAATATTTGATCAAGTGCTTTCAAAGATGGGGCACCAAGCCTCTGTGTTGCTGTTTAGCAACCTGTGGGCAAAAGTTCCAGCAAAAAAAAAAGAAGTCTGCCTTTACTCCAGAGTCGTCAAAGTCCTATAAACTGGTATTGGTCAAAGGCTCAGTTAATAACTGGAATGTCCTTGTCTTCAGAATGAAGGAGAAGGAAACAAGATTAACAACCTGTGGGAAAGTAACAACCTAAGGAAATCCTGAGTACTTCATTTTTGTCAGCAATATAGGACGATGGTGAATGGCAAAGCGTGTGCCCTTCAGAACCAGAGTGAATGGTCTTCGGGACAGACAGCACAATTTCTAAGTAATGCAAATGCTGTCATACAGGCAAATTGAATTGTGAATTGTGCCTCACAGCTGTTCAGTAAGTCCTAATAATTGGTCCCTTTCTAATTCATATTTCCCATAAAACTTTCTACTCTCTTATCCATATAAATAGCAAATCAATTATCTCACATTATATAAAATTAGCTTCAGTGTAGAATCAACCTTGTTAATTTTAGTTTCTTATGCTTATGATTTTGACTCATAAATAATATTAAGTGTTAAAACTATAATGTGCTGAATATCTCATATGTCACACCGTCCTCTGAGTCTGTCCTGGTAATATTTTAATCAAGAAATTATTAGAAATCATTAGCAGAACAGCCAAGAGATTGCCAGCAGTTCTCCAGAACCTAAAAAACGACCTTTTTAGTGAGTAGGAGCATGTCCATCAAGCAAGCTTTCTCTAAGAAAATGTGGAAAGGCAAGTACTAGAGCTGAACAGAATACTTTCTCTGGAAAGTGGGTGTTTTTTTTTTTTTTTTTTTTTTTCCTGAAAAATCATAGTTTCCAAGGGTGATTCATGCTGGAAGAGATCTTGGAAAGTCTGTAATGCAATACACAGCTTTCAGGCTAGAAGAGATCTTGGAAAGGCTCTAATGCAGTACTCTGCTCAGAGTATGGCATGGTAGAGCCATGAGCCCTGGCCAGGTTGCTCAGGACTTTGTCCAAATTGGGCTTGAAAACTTTCAAGGATGCAACAGCCACCGCCTATGTGGACAAACTGTCTCACTGCCTAGCTATGCTGCTAGTGAGAAGGTTTCTCCTATACCTAACCTGTGTTACAGTCTGTGCCCCTTGTCCCTCCTCCTCTTGTCATTCACCACTGTGAAATGCCTGGTTACGTCCTCTCAGCCCCCTCCTCATAGGTATTGGGGGGCTGTGGTATGGTGCCCCTGAAGGTGTCTTTGCTGAATTTTAGGAGATTCCTTTTGACTCACTCTTCCAGTCTGGCTATGTCCCTCTGGATGGTAGCCGTGTCCTTGATTATATTGACTTATTCCTCCTCAGTTTGGTGTTACATGCAGACTTTGCAAGTGGGCACTCCACCTCCTCCTCCAGGTCATTTGATAATGATGTTAAAACATGCCAGGCCCCAGAACAGACCTCAGCAGTGCTCCATTTATCACCRGCTGCCAGGCAGTGCACAATCCATTAGCCATGACCCTGCGAGCCCAACCATCCAGTGTGCTGTTTACTCATCTGTGTGATTGTCCACCCACACAGATTGCAACGTCCCAACTTGCATTCAAGAACACTGCAGAAAGCAATTGAAAGTCTTACTAGAGTATAGGCAAATGGCATCTCCTAGTCCATAAGCCTAGTCATTCACCATTAATGGGAATCAGATTAGTCTGGCATGATTTCCCATTGGGGAATCCATGCTGACTGTCCTCTGTCATCCACTTTTCCTTCATGTGACTAATGAGTAACTCTGCTACACTTGTGAAGAAGGTATACAAGTGGAGGAAGGAAATTCTAGCTTTTTTTCAGATATTTAAGACTATGACTTAAGATATAGTTGAGAGCTCTGTTGATTTGGAATTAACCTTCTGCAATTCAGGTAGCCTGTAGACCTGAACTGAAGTCTTCTATAAAGACTTTCCAAACTGTTACGATACTCAGAAGACATATTTTTCTGCAGTACTCTGTTATATGCAAAACTCTATCCCATTTTTGTTTTAGCAAAAATGTTCTGAAGTTTTGCCTTTGTTTCAGTAGGACATAACATAATTCTCAAAAAATCAGAAATTGTCTTGAAAAACATTTTTGTATGTGGTTCATGGGCTTATGAACACTAAGTAGATCTGGCAACATGGTATCTAGGAGAGAAAACTTGATAGCGGGCAACAGCTACATAAAGTGGCATTGTTATAAAATAAAATAAAATAAAATAAAATAAAATAAAATAAAATAAAATAAAATAAAATAAAATAAAATAAAACAAAATAAAACAAAACAACAAAACAAAACAAAACAAAACAAAACACGAGAGAATTGGTCATTAGAAGCAGGTATTTCTCTAATGCATGCATAGGTTCATTTTGTTGATGTCACAGAGTTTCTAATGTCCACCTGAGCTTGATGGACAGCACACTAAATATTGGCTTATATGTAGTTTTGTTGGCTGCTTAACCTGCAAATTTCTCCAGAGATTTGAACAGTATAAAGGTATTTGTCAAACCTGTACTGAAGCCGTCGTGACAGAAAGAAAGTTAAAGAAATGTGGAAATGGCAAAAGGAATTCAAATAAATACTTTTTTTTTTTTTAAGACAGTAATCATCAAAGACTAGCTTAAATTAAAAATATTACGTGTCTTCATAATATATCTGAGGAAATTTTTTAAGAATGGCTTTGGCTGCCTGGGTTAAATAAAGAGATTTATGAAAGAATAATTCCTTATTAGTGGCTGAGGAAAAAATGCAATGCTTGTCAAAACAAATTACAGTCATGAGGAAATACAAGGTTTATTGACATTTAAATTGTGAGGATCAGTGAAGGTCTTTTAAGATCTGCTGTATATTTCATGGAATACGGCCTATGCTTTCAAGTTGTGCTTTATAACAACAATAGACAAAACAAAAAAACTGAGGAAAGTTTTTTTCTGAGGAAAACTGAGGAAACTGAGGAAACTGAGGAAAGGTTTTTGCATGAAAATCATATGCACACAGGTATAGATGCACACAAAGGCTTTGAGTTTCTTTATCATTACTTGGTCCTTCATGTCTTAGAAAATCTTGTGAATTGAGAGTGAAATTTTGAGGAATAGCTTTACCCTAATTATGTTACTTTGGTGGGTTATAAGGATATTAAATAAAATTCTTTTAAAATGTTTTAGATGTCCTTGCATAGTATATATTTAAAATGATGTATAAAAATCTCACATTTAAATCAACAAACAAAATCTGAAACAACTGCAAAAACATTTTTTCATGCACAAAGTACTTAGGCAAATTTATTTTAGCTCATTATCTCTTCAATTTGGCATATTCAGGCAAACACATTTTTATTAGTGTATATTTAATATTGTCAAGGTACCTTATGGAATACTATAACAATAAAACATTTCATAGCCTTTTCCTTCAAATACAAATTAGAGCAAAGCTGAAGTATGAACTGTCCTGCCTAGAGAGAGCAATTCATTAACAGCTTAAATCTCTAATTGGGGCAAGTAAAGTTTCAAGAGATCAATTAGTGTATCTCCTTGACATCCTGTTGGTGGAAAAGGAGCACATTATTACCACCCATACTCCCATATACCCACTCTCCTGCGATAATAGGAAAAGATGCTTTGTGAAATAC
This sequence comes from Nothoprocta perdicaria, assembly GCF_003342845.1. Taxonomy (NCBI): domain Eukaryota; kingdom Metazoa; phylum Chordata; class Aves; order Tinamiformes; family Tinamidae; genus Nothoprocta; species Nothoprocta perdicaria. Next base: position 850,584 of record NW_020454627.1, read on the forward strand.
AATTTAGAGTTCAGGTTGTTTTGCTTACTGCAAACTAATTGACAGAAATCCAAGTTTAAAGTATCAAATGGTTTATTAAGAAAAGGACCAGCACATGAATTCTGGATCTTTTTATTTTCTTTTTTATTCATCTCTGAAATAAGAGCTTGTTATCAGAAAAGCATCTGTTTTTTATTAGACTCCTAATAAAATTCCATGTATTTTATAAGAGAAAAACATCCACTCTGTGCTAGGAAAATATCTGTCACAAGACTTTTTGCCTGTCCTAAAAAAAAGAACTAATGCCTTTTTGTATATTTTTGATGGTACAGGTTGAAAGGTTTGCCTCTTAAACTGTGTTCTTAAGGGTGCAACAAGATTGGAATATGGTATATGGACTATTTGTCAAGAGGAACTCTTTCATTTTTTTATGTCCAGATTTGCCTATTGTGCAGCTCCCCTGAGTTGTGGCAGACACAGTAAAATGCTTCACAACTTGAGCTAGATATGGTAAGTTGAACATTTTTACAAGATAAGAATAGGTGAACCATGCTTCAGTTTACGCATATAGATGATCAATTCTACAATTCTATCTTTTTCTTTCCATATCCTTTCAGACTTTTTTTTTTTTTTTGCTTTGGAAAGTCAGGTCATGTAGTTGCATTATGTCCTACTGCCCGTCAGATCACAAGGCAAATGTTTATCTTTCGATCTTCCAGTTCTACCTCAACATATTGGAGAAAAAGTAGTCTTTTTACATTACAAAAGCCAAACCATCCTGACTGCTTGCAAGCTATTACTCCTTGCAAGCTATTATCGTATTATGTAATTTGTGTGTGTGTGCCCATGCATGCACTAAGAAGTTTGCTAAAATGTTCATAAATTCAACATTTTGAAAATAATTTTTCTACCTTCCTAGCATGCAAGTATTTTCATTGATTTTATTGGGCAGGGAAAGACAGAAGAAAAAGGAAAAAGTGCAGAGTTAGTTGGCTTACCCAGCAGAGGGAACAGAAATGGAAAAAGTCAGGAAACAGTGCAGCTAGCAGTGACTCTGCCTGCAAGGGACGAGTGCTCCAATGGTGGTTCTGACACTCACTTGGGCAAGGATTGTTCCTTGACCTCACCTTTCCATGCCTAAGAAAAGTGGCACTGAGGCCTCTTCCTAGCTCACAGGATGCTTGAGACTTGGAAGATGACCACTGCTAAATAGTTATATGTTACCCTACACTTCTATGTTCTGTAGAAATGAGCAGACATGGTATTGTTGTCTCACTTGACATTTTTTCCAAACTTTTTTTTTGTAATCATTTTTTTTCTCCAGAGTTCCATGTTGTGATGTTCTCACAGAAGATTTGGAAAACCAGCTCTACCTATTATACAAAAGTACTTCCAGTGATGTGTAATAAAAATGCATCTCCTATTGGCTACCACATATTGAGTGGATTTATGCCAAATAATAAAGGAAAAAAAAATTATAGTAAATAACTTCAGAAAGAATAAGTCATCACACAGACTTGACCTTTTTGTAAGTCCTTCTAATAACTATTGTAATAAGTTTCATAATAATAATAAAAAGAACTTAAGTATTCTGTATCATTTTAATCATACAGTAGCTGACAAATTATTGTAATGGAATCAAGCTTTTATCACACTTAATCTCTCAAGGTGCACATTTCTTTTCATAGCTTTTCAAATTCACTCTTAAATCCTACATGCCAGAGGAAATAATCATATATTCTCTATGTAATTAAAAACTTCCAGACCACATAATGCATAGTAATTAGTTTAGTAAAGAAAATTCCTTTTGTAATGTTTTATTTGTTTTAATTTCTACATCCTGACTTCGTTTGTCTGAAGTACTGCAGACCTTTAATTTCAGCAATCTACTAAGGATCCATAAAAGACTTCATTAATATTTCTAATATATTATGCATCATCCAATTTTTTTTATCTTTTGTGTATGTCACCCACCCTTTTGAACAACAAAAAAACCCTATAGTCTAAATGTTAGTAAATGTGTTTTCAATTCATATAAGCTAAAAAAAAAATTTTAGGCAAATGATTTCATGGTCTTTTCTTTGGAAGCTCTTTGATAGGAAATCTTGCAATATTTTTATCTAAAATCTCTACAATATTTTTCTCTATTTTAGTTAGATCTCTTTCTTATTACATCTATGTATAAATATGTGTATTCATTTCTGCTATGAAGAAAAGCATATTTACGTTCTTTAGTTATTACTGGTGGCCCAAACAAAGCTGAGCTCTATTAAAACAGAAAATGTAGTTCACTCTATTGCTGAGGCTTAGCAGATCTAGGTTTTTTTTTTAATTACTAATGTGCTTTTTTTAAAGTTTTTCAGAACAATATTGAGGTAGTGAGTAGGTGGAAAAAAAATCTAAATATAAAATTTTAATTGAGTTCATTATTCACACTAATCTCTGTTCTTAAYGTACCATCTTGCCTAGCGCTACTCCAAGATTTATTTTTCAAAAACATAGCAAGATGTTAATGATGTCCATCTGTTGTGTCTCATTTTAACTTTGATCTGGAGAGATATAAATGTTTGTATGAAGTTCATGAACCTGTGCAGTATGCTGACTAACTAACTTCCTTTCAGTCAAATTCTTCTTTTATCTCCTATCCATATAACATCCACATAAGTAAAATTGTTCTGAACAATCTAGCTCTAAATTTTAAAAGTCATTAGCATCTTTCTTTTTCTGAAGACTTTTTATTTCTTGGTAGATCACTGCCCCATCTCTATTTGATGCAAATTTTGTTTGATCAGAAAACCTTTTTCCTTTAGTCTGAAAAATATAATCTCATATTTACTACATCTGTATTGCTGCTTTTGCAGTTTAGAGACTAGTCATATTACTATTATTATTGCTGACTGTCACTCCTTTACAACCTGCCCCTTTAACTTTTTTCACATATTTAAAGTGTCTGGGCTTTGTTTCAAAATAACATGTATGCATTGACATCTTTTACTTCAGAATAGCATTTCTAATTCAGACTAAAATATTCCCATATATCTTGGTGGTAAGGTTGGAATAAATATGTAGGTAGAATATATTCTGAATACAAATCATCGTTCAGCCCATACAAAGACTCCTGCAATGGAAACCTTTAGTTGAAGATCATGAATCATGTCTGAAGTTTTGTAGTTAAAATGTACACAGTACTATAGTACACATAGGACGTGCAGTTGTACATAAAACTGGTACTTATTTACTTCTTTATACTTACTGAGTCCTCTTTGTTTGCTAACATTTTATAGTCAGAGTCCTATGTCTTCACTTAATGAGTCCTATAGTCAGAGTCCTATGTCTTCACTGCCTCTTTTCAGTGGTGGCCAGCGACAGGACTAGAGGAAACGGCCACAAGCTGAAGCACCAAAAATTCCTCAGGAACTTAAGGAAACATTTCTTGACAGTGAGGGTGRCAGAGCMCTGGCRCAGGCTGCCCAGGGAGGTTGTGGAGTCTTCTTCTTTGGAGATCTTGAAAACCCGCTTGGACGCAGCCCTGTGCCACGTGCTCTAATTGACCCTGCGTGAGCAGGGGGTTGAACTGGATGACCTCTGAGGTCCCTTCCAACCTTAAGCATTCTATGATTCTATGAATAAATAGAATAACCATGTCACTGGTTATTGGGTGATTAACACATTGTAATGATTAAAAGATCATTTCATTAAAAAGAAATAGATGTTTTTCACTACAGTGAAAAACACTGTGCTCCTCAGAGTACTATTCCTGTTCCTGGTGCATAAAAAGAAGTAACAAAAGGATAAAAGGAGTAACAAAATTTGAAGAAATGACACCATTCTTAAAACTCCAACAGAAYAGACACATGCTGAAGATACCCAGTTAGTCCACAGTCTACTTCTCACAAAATCACAGAGTGGTTGAGGTTGGAAGTGACCTCACATAGCGCAAGCCCCCTGCTCAAACAGGGACATCCAGAGCACATTGCACAGAGTCATATCCAAGTGGGTTTTGAAGACCTCCAGAGAAAGAGACTCCACAAGCTCCCCGGGCAGCCTGTTCCAGGGCTCTGTCACCCTCACAGTGAAGAAGTTCTTCCACACAGAGAGATGAAACTATCTATGTTTCAACTTACAACCATTACCCCTTGTCCTATCACTGACCGCCACTGAGAAGAGTTTGGCCCTCCCTACATTCACCCTTTAGGTATTTACCATATTAATCAGATACTCTCTCAAGCTTCTCCAGGCTAAACAGGCCCAGCTCACTTATTCTTTCTTCATAAGATAGATGTTCTAATCCCTTATTCATCTTTGTTGCTCACCACTGAACCCTCTCTAGAAGTTCCACATCCCTCTTATACTGGAGAACCCAGAACTGCAGACATTACGCCAGGAGTGACCTCACCTGAGCCGAGGAGAGGGGCAGGATCACCTCCCTTGACCTGCTGGCAACACTGATCCTTATGCAGGCCAGGATCCTATTTGCCTTCTTTGCCATGAGGGCACACTGCTGATTCATGGTTAACTTGGTGTCAACCAGGACTCCCAGGTCCCTCTATCCGGAGCTGATCTCCATTAGGTCAATCGCTAATCTGTACTGGTGCCTGTGGGTTATCCCTGCCCAGATGCAGGACCCTGCACTTGTCCTTGTTGAACCTCAGGAGGTTCCTCTCTGCCTCTCTGGAGGTTCCTCCAGCCTGTCCAGGTCCCTCTGAAAGGCTGCACAGCCCCCTGGAGTGTTGGCCACTCCACCAATGCTTAGTATTGTCCACAAATTTGCTCAGGGTGCACTCTGCCCCCTTGTCCAAGTCATTGACGAGCAAGTTGAACAGCACTGGGCCCAGTACTGACCCCTGGGGGACACCACTGGTCACAGACCTCCAGTTAAACTCAGCCCCCTTTATCATGAGGCTCTGAGCTCTGCCATCCAGCCAGATCTCATTTTTTTTTTTTTTCTTACCGAAGAGTCTGGGAACCCGTTTTATGATACTGATTCTAGAACCACTGGACCTTTAGCCCTGGGCTTCAGCAAGAAAATATGTTAGAGAAGTTTTGAACTTTTGCTGAACTTTGAAGAGATAAATGTATACTTGTTCATATTCTAATTTACAATGTTCTAGACAACAGATGAAGGAGGGGTGTGAGAAGGTGAGTAAACATAAAATTACTATCCAAAATCCTTTTATTTAAGGATTTGAAGGAGTTTATTGGATTTTTACAGGCAAGTGTCCTGACAAAATGAGTAAATGGAAATGTCAAGGATATCCTAATTAACAGAAACATCCGTATTCATCACAAGACCTGACTTAAATTATTAATTCATTATCATTATTATTAATTCATTATCATTATATCTCCCAACTGTGGCGATATTTTAAAACACTAAAAATTAGCTGGTCTTCAGTACAATCTCCCAACTTCCTAAATATATACAAACTTCCTAAATACCAGGGCCTTGGCATTTCATAAATAAAGATGAGATCTTATATCTCTTAAGATATAGCAAAGATTTCACAATTTAGAATAAAGCTTCTGTGTCTTAGTTATTAGGGGATGGCTTTAACTTTCAATGTCTTGTATACTCATGTCTAGGTCTCCATCATCAAGCTCAGAAACAAGTTGAAAGGTATCCTTGTTTGTAGAAAATGTGTACCTATTTGTATTTGAGCAAATAATGAATTTTTGACTCATTGTCAATACTTTCAGAAAATTTTCTTTGTCCTTCTTTTAATGGCTGAAAAAAAATTGTTGTTCTTTTTGTGAATTAGTGCTAAAATATTTATATTCACTCTGTATTAGGTGACCTGTGTCAAAAGCATGGAGCTTTTACTGAAAATTCCTGCTCTGTTCTTGTGTATTTGTGCAATATATAGTCTTAACTTTTTGCAAAACCCCTTCAAGTTAAGAGCTGTCTTCTTATTCTACAGTCACTCATGACATTTATACAAGCAAACATTTTATTTTTAAAGTGTCTTAATTAAAAAAAAATTACAAAGAAACATCACACAGAAAAGTAACTGAGTTAATTTCCATTCTTTTAGATGAACTACCTCAGAGTTACTTTTTGTACCAGGAAATTAGATTTGTATGATACATCATACTGTCTTGTGTCTTTTATAAAGTCAGCCAGCTACTGGATATGTATGGAAAGAGTTATTTTAAACATAAATATTTTTGAAGTTATATCTGGAAGGTGGGATTGTACTTCAGATACTTTGACATTGCAGCAAACCTATTAACAAATCTGTCTTCATTCTTTCCTCCAGAAGGAATGAGAGCATTTTAATATGCCTCCATGTCAGATGACTACATTATCTTCAGATTAATTTGACAATGTATAAAATATGAAAGGAAAAAAGCAAAGGACAGTGCAGTCCACATAAATATGATGTAGTGAATCAATAACTTAATTTTATCTACCTCATTGCTTCCTGAGACCTAACTACCTTAATGTATATTCTTGATGTCTCTGGTTGGAACTGGAACAGTTTTAGGGGTTTGTTTCATGAAGGAAAGGCAGAAGAACAACCAGTGCAATTGTCTGTGCAACTTTCTCCCTCTCTTTCCTCTTTCTTTTTAAAGGGCATGAGTTGTCTGCTGGAGGCATGAGCTGCTTATTATGAGAGTTCAGTGGCAGGTCGCTTCTTTCTTCTGTATGTTTTAATGAAGTTTCAACTGCTACAAGAGTTTTTTGTTGCTTTTCCCAAGAGGAGGGAGTAAAGAAGTCTAAAATCACAATCAAGGTTAAACAAGGGTGTGGGACCAAAGGAGCAGTTCTGCAACATGGCAYGTTGACCAAAGTTTGTACAAAAGCATAAAAGGAAAACTGGAAGTTGAATCCGAGAGATTTGTCTGCATGGATGTACACATATTTTGAAGAAGTAGGTGGTTATTTCAAATGTAATTTCATAATCAGAAATGAGCCCAAACTTACCGTCAATACCTTTGAATATCACACTGCACTTCCAACAAGCACTAATTTGCCTGTGCTTACTGTCCTAAGTTAATTATATTTACTGTCCAAAGTTACTTTCCTGAGAAGACTAAGGATATTTCTTCATTGTTTGTTGATATACATGTAATACACTTATAAAAGAATTGGATTTAAGTGTGTGCTTTTATGTGTGTATATGAGATGTTATACATACATGTGTGTGTTTTTATCCTTTATTATATACTCACAGTACTAGCATATGTATGTATTTATATGTCTATGTATATGTGTACAAATCTCTACATATGTGTGTTGGTGTCACAAATAGATGTCTCTTCACTGTACATGAGTACCCATTAAAAATTTATTTTCTTTATTTTAGCTGTCTAGAGTAGAAGGCAGTAAGAATTCTCTTATCTGGGTCTTTGTTGGAGGAATGAGAACAAGTTTCAAACTTCTTTACTTCTTTATGATTTTTAGGAAGGAATCTACCTAATCTGTTTTTTTTTTTTTTTTTTTTTTTTTTTTTATCATCGAGTCCTGGAGTCTCTTACTCCTGTTCATTTACATTCATAATTGAATTTTCCTACTACAGTCCTAAGAGAAAAGGGCATACAACTCTCCTCTGATCTTTCCAAAGTGAAATATAATGTAATGATCTTTTCATTTTAATCAGGTATAAGACACTAGTGACTAAAAGTATCCTTGAGATTCTTTTTTTTTTTTTGCCTCTCTTTTTTAATTTTTGTTATCCATCTCTCTGACATTTTTGAATGTTTTCTTGTTTCTTTTTCCTCATCTTATATACCCCATCCCCTTCTCTTATTGCTTTTGACAATTCTTTTCCTTTTAAGATGAGAATATTATACTGGGAATCTCTAAAATCTGTGGAGGAGATGACCTCACTGTAGTTAATGGGCACTTTATGTAATTTTACTAAAAGAGTTTTCCTGGGGTCTGTTTTTTACCTCATTAATCTCTGTCTTCTCCAATGTTCAGAGGTATGTGAGAAATAGCTCTAGTCTTCTGCTGTTCTTTCAAAGTTCAATAATGGCACATTTTTTCCCTAGAAAGCAAATAGGAAGCAAGAATAAGAGTTGAATCCGATGATCAGTGCTAAGTTTCTTACATTCTTTATCTGCAAGCAGCAACTCAAGCTGATATCTAGGTTGATAGTCTTGGGTAAAGTACAACTGCAAAAACATCTGACACAATAATTGTTCAAGGGTAGTGTTGACTTTTTTTTTCATCAAATTAACTTTACCAGTAATAAAAAAGTTTTCTACGTTCCTGATTCATATATATATAACAATATTTTTTCCTCAAGAATTTTTTTTTTTTTTTTTGGTAGCTTGATTGATTTTCTTGGAAGCAAGCATAAAAAATGACATTCCATAAAAGACAAATACTTACTTGTATAGGTATAGAATAAGCACATCACATGAGTAAATAAGGAATACCTCTCTAATGTCTCATATCCTAGGACAACTCCTTTTATTTCTTGTATTCAAATAGATTTGGACTTAGTTTGAAACATTTCTCAAAGTTTATGTGCCTACACTTTTTAAACATAAATTAACAGCTTGGATACATTTCTATTGCCATTAGAAACAACCTGGTCTAATGGCCTTTATTAATATTTCTGAAATCTACTCCTGAGCAATGACTACTCAAGTGAGAGGTCATCTAGTACACAAAGAATAATTTTAATTTCAAAATGGTAAAGAATAGTTTTAAAGAAAATATTTATTGTAAGGAAAAAACAGACCCTTATGATAGATTGTTGCTTATAAAAGACTCTTGGATCCACCTACAAATATAAGAGTTTTGTCATTCATATCAAAGAAAACCTTTCAGATGTCAGATGTTTATTCTTTATTCGGGATTAGGTCTATATGGACACAAAGTAACAATGGGATTATTTTTCCTTTTTTTTTTTTTTTCATTTGTATTTACCAGTGCAGCTATGTTGCATGAATACATAAGACTTGTTTATGCACTCGTGCATAAATTCAGAACTTGGCTGCACTATCATCAACTCCTTCTGTTATGTGTAAAAATTAATGTTCTGGATAAAATTTCATTTTGCATATACGATAATAGATAAAGAGTAGTCCTTATAGGATTATCCTTAAAGTGCATATTCTCATGTCCAGTTTCCGGCTCTTGAAGCAGACATAACCACATTGCAGGTCTTTAACAGAAGAAAGTAATTTGTCATTGATGTGCTATTACTTTTAAAAAGCAACATTTCAGGATTTGTCTGGTCATTTGGTGTTTGATCATGACACTCAGAGTTTGACAGTATTGAAAAAATGTATCCCTCAGTCCTCTGGGCTTAATAAGAAGAAAGAATCCTAGCAAGGGCAAGAGAAAACCAGTTCACCAAAGGTAGTAGACAATCTACTTGAATATGTGTCTTACACATCTTCACAGAAAATTGTAAACTCAGCATTATTAAAATAATGCTATATTATATAACTTTATAATGCCATAATGCCATAACTTCAATTGGAAAGAATAAAAAAGCTCCACTTGCCTTAAAGAAAAATAGTATTCTTTTTTTTTTTTTTCTGAAACTATTAACCACCACAAAACCTTAGCTCGACCTTATACCTTTCCTATTTTTACGTTTTTTTAAGAAAATGCACTACTCTTCTCACTTGGGTATGTGTTGATATCCCAGACTGTGTTCTAGGGACAACATTGCCAGAGCAGTCATATTATCATCTTTTGTACATGATTTTAGGGAAACAAAAGTGCTAACTTAAGTCTGAATATATCAGTGATGTTGAAGATATAGCTATAATTAATAAACTTGACAATAAATAAATTAATAATACCTAGAAGTCTTACTGATTATGAGGAGCTATTTGGATATGAATAATATAGCTTTTCTACCCAGACAATTTGCTGTGGAATGTGTATATTAAAATGGAAGTGTATTAAGACATGTGAGTGAAGGTAAGCCTTTCTTGCTATTACTGGCTCTACTGATGTCACTTACCTATGAGCATCATTTGTGTCTTGAAAGGACTCTAAGCATACATTTATTCTGTTCATTCATTTCTGAGAGCAACCAGGGAGATGGACTCAGCATAGCATAAAGAAGGAAGACAGGCTATAACTTGAGCTTTTATTTGTTACGAGGGGATAGAAAAATAACAGAGCGATCTGGCATATAGATCATTTATAATTATAAGATGGGGGAAAATGGAAATTGTCAGTAACTACAGAATTTTTGGACAAAAACCCTGTAATTTTAGTTAATTATCTTTGCTGAGTTCTTGTTCTGAACAAAATGCAAGTGTTTATATAGTGCTATTGTATCAGAATTTATTTATATTTGTTTTTTATATAATTTTATGAAAAATAACAATAGAGAGATCCAGAAACATTGTTTGAAAAGTTTGTTAAAACAGATCAACTGTGAGTAAACAGATGTTGGAATGCAAAGAATTTTTAACAAACAATTTTCAAATCATAAGAGCATAATGCAGGAGAGAGAAAGGGAGAATGCGTCATGTTACATAATCCAGACAGACTGCATCTTAAAACAGTGCAAGAGCCTAGAGCGCTACCTGAAGCTCTGGATAATTATGTTTTGAAGAAGTACTGTAGTATCATCTTGTTTTTGTTTTCCTGATCATGTAAGATGTGTAATGTTTCTTAATCTATAGAAATTTAAGAAGCTTTTGAAACTTTGAGATATGCCAGCTTTGAAGGAAATCAATTCCAAATTTCTCAGAAAATTGGAAGAATCACTTGCCTTAAGTTACTGTAGTAAATTCACATTTGTTAATTACTTGTTTGAACTAAGACTAGTCAAACTTTCAAAAGCACGTAGCAAATATTATAAATCAAGTTCAGTAAAAACTATGTAAAAGTGAATATTTGTGAATGTAATATTTATCTGTGATTGAGAAGATGTAGTCTTCTATCAGAAATAGGAACGTTTGTATTTTGATGAACCGTAAACTGTAATTATAATCTGTGCCAAGTATAATCAGAAAGCATAAAAAACATAAAAAAGCTTTTATTTATGATTACAAATGAAGGATCCCTGATCTAAAAGTATGAATAAACAAAAAAAAACCCATACCTCTGTCTAACATATCAGGACAAGCAGGTAGAAGCAGCAAAGCAACCATTTTATTGCCATAGTTTAGCTATATTGCAAACAACACTGGCAATTACAGCAAAAATGAACTGAGAGCTTAATACCTCTGCATCTTCCAGTAACTGGGGACTAAACTCAGAAAGAACAGCTGACTTAAAATATCTATATCACCCTAGAGCTGCTAGTGGCTAGTTGCCCAGTATTCAGGCAAATGAGTTACTTATTTTCATTTTCTTTTGGTAAATTACAGCAGTTAGAATTATATCTTACAGTCTATACTGTAAGATGCTTTTCATTTAAGTTGCAATACAGCTGATAGAGTCTCTACTCCTTCCAGCAAAATCCTTACACTGAACACGACAAGGTTCATCCCCTATTCTTCAGTGAAGGCCCTCAGCCCTTGAGGTTTTTCCTCTTGGCCCAGGAAATCCTACATAGCTACCAGGCTCTGCGTGTTAGAGAACAAATCGTGAAAGAGATCTGCTGGTCAATTTTCTGGTCTCACTGTGGATTCCTTTCAGGTAAAACTAAAGATGCTCACCAAGAACTCCAATTGCTCATGTGCCTTTCTTCTGCTCAACTGGTCTAGACCTATTTGAAAGCAGATGGTAACCAAGGACTTTTGGGGGCTATCAGGTTCAAGTCAGACAACTTCCTTTACTTGTGTATTGAATCTTTAAGACAAAGATAAGCAAAGCAAAAAGAAACAAACAGAAAAAGAAACAACAGAAAAAAAAAAAGAGAAAAGTAAGGTAAGAAAAATGGAAGTTCAAAACAGGTCAGTCTTGAAGGATTACTTTTGTTTGCACAGTTTTCTTGGTGCAGAGAAAAGTATTTATCACGTCCAGAAAAAGAGAGGAACTGTGTTAACCTTTACTACAGTAACTGTAGCTGAAGAGAACTGAAAATATACCTGAGCTTGGATGGTGATATCCACAGTGCTGTGTATTAGAGCCTCAATTAATTTATCTGTGTGAGAATATAGGAATCTGTCAGTCTATCTTTGTTTGTAAAGCTATTTTAATTAATATCCTCTAAAACTAAACAAAATAAAGTTCCTAGAATGTTCTAGTGCACTCTGGAAGGGATGTGCAAGTTCTAGACATCACTTGTATTCGAACTGAATACTTGGTGGTGGTGGTTTCCATTTGTAGGTCTTGATTCTGCAGGCACATGTCAGACTATGCTTCAGGACATCCAGTTAATATTTAGGAACAAGCCAGGGCCTGTTACTGCTGAATATGTAAAATGAGATTTCAAATGTCACAAGCATGATAAACTTTACTTATTCCTGAAAGTTTTAATATAAATACAAAACAWATATATATATAGCACAAATGGCCAGATATCAATATCCATGGATGCAATTAATTGTGAAAGAATTTTAGACCACTAACTTGCCATCTTGAATGATAATTTGTCCTAAACACTTATCTTGCATAACTTTGAAATGTATCCTAGAGTACGTGAACAAGTTGGAATTGAAGGCTCATTCTCTTCTATAAAGAAAGCATGGCTTAAGTGCTCAGGTGCTGTATCATGAATATGTAGCTCTATATTTTAGAAAACCACAAATTTCTTCTCTGTGGTGTAGGCACAACGTTTTAGATGGAGAGGAAGAGATTATTGCAGTGCTTTCCCTCGCATGGGGTAGAAATGCCTTCTCCATTAGACAAAAGTGGCAATCAGTCTCTCACCAGTAGAAACTGATTTGTGTCAGCTTCCTAGTAAGTGGAAAATATCTTTTTCTGATATTTTGATATAACAAGTATATATTTTGGTTTCATGAAATACTTCTGTTTTAAAAGATACCAAAAATTTCTTTTAACAATGTCTCAAAAGACTTTCTTTTCACTTTTGTGAAGAAATGCTCTGTAAATATATTTTTTTCCGTCTGACCTGATTTTTTTTTTTAGCTCCCTGATGCTTTTTCCTCAATACCCCTACTCTACAGATTGGCCAATGAACTGAAAAATTAATTATTTGCACAGCCAAAGGGTGAGTGAATGGAAGAACCCTAGTTTATTCTTTCTCTGGAGTCTGTAAAAGAACAGTGAACAGCTATTTTTTTTTAGCTTTTGTTTGGTTTTCTTTTGTTTTCTTTGTTTTATTTTTAGTGAGCTTAGTTGCTCTTAATGTGCTTAGTTAAAAAACCTGGGCAGGCATGTTCTGACAAAAAGTTTGTAAATAACTCTTCTCTACTTTTTTGAAAGCCAAAGGTGGGTCCTCCAAAACTGCAATTATTAAATAATTCTCTTACATTACACTTAGATGTTCTTCCCATTTTGACATCAGTTATAGTTGATATCCTCTAAGTTCTAGAATTTACTCCCTTGCTATTGACTTTTCAATCTTTTAAGTGAAAAATAAACAAAAGTTTCTTTGTATTTCCCAGGCTCAAGCAAGTCAATAGAGTTTCCTTTCCTAGAACCCCTTTCAAATATCTCTAATATATTAAAAAAAAAAAAAAGATTATAAGTATAAAGTAGTGTATATAAGTATAAATAAAATAGTATTACCGCAAATAAATATCTCCATCTTATGCTCTTATAGCATGAACAACCATATATGACAAAAACTTAAATACTGAAACCTATGTGTTTTGATTTTTTTTTTAATTTTGATATGATCCATAACTGCTTCTTCCAGACATTTTAATTTAGGAGTTAAATTTTAAAAATACATATTGTTTATATATCTCTCCTACTTACCTTATCCCTTAACATCATCAGTAAAACTTTTCCTTCTGCTAATGCTTGCTAGTTTGATCCTTTCCAAAATTAGTCATATGGGTGTTTAACTTACTTCTTAAACAAAAGATGCATGTATATCATTTTCATTCGTATTTTGATTAAATATATATTTTTGGATCTGATGCAAATATTTCAGTTTCAAAATATCTAAATGATCATCTGTAGCTTTTATCATCCTCTTGTTTCAAAAGAAAATATTGTGTCTTTTAGAAAAATTTCCCTCTGTTTGTCTGAAAGGCTTTGTTTTTGATAAAGTTTATTTGATATATTGTTTTGTAAACCCTTTTAAGGAATCCCTTCTTTAGAATCATATAGCGTATTGCATTCAAGTTTCTTATTTATTTTTGAGCTTTTAGCAAAACATTGGAAATACTCATCTTGTTATTTTCTCTCTGGAGAAAGCCTCTCCAGGAAGTGATATTCACCATATGAAAATTTTTGTCCCATATAGCCTTACAGCGATGTCAGGATGGCTTGAGTTTGTGAGTATGTGCATGTGTGGACCTGAGTGAGTGCATGTATGTTTTTTTACTGCCACGTGTCTTAGTAGCTGTCTTGATGGTCATGCCCTAGTTAGGATTAAGCAATATATAACTTTGCCTACAAACCCATTTTCCTCTAGAAATACAAAATATCCTTTTCCCTTATAATGTTTTCTGCTATATAAACACCTTGTCCCCTGTTCTTGTCTAAGCCACTGCATCTGTTTGTGGGTCACAATGTGGCAACATTCACATGTGCACATCCTTCCCTTGACCACAGCTGCTGTTTGTCTGTGATAGTTGATATCCTCTCAGTTCTAAAATTTACTCCCTTGGTGTATCTGACATTTTCTGGACTCTTCTTCCAGAGACTCATTTTCTTTTAGTCTTGTCACAGAGCTCAGGTTTTGCATCCTTAGAAAACTATGGTATGTTCGCCTCTTTCTCAAAACTTTATTTGAGCTACTTAGGGTTTGGATGTCTAGTTTGAGTCATATTATAGGGATCTTGTTTTCTAAGCTGATGAGCAATTATGTTGAAGAAATGTCTGCCTTGATAATTTGTGTCTCTCTAATTTGCATCATCTTGAATGTTATTGTATTGTAGCTGCCAGGACTTAATTCCTGTAAATCTAGTCTGATAGCCCCTATCAGGTTTGTGATTTCTTATTCCATCTGTTATTGAGTTCCATAATTTTTCGTTAGTTGTTTTTTTTTATTTCTTGTGTGCCTCCCTCATACTCCAATTACTGCTATACAGTCATTAATTATATCTAGCTGTTAGCTTGGCTGCTGATCACCTGGAATCTAATCTGCAATCAAAAAAAAAAAAAAAAAAAGAAAAAAAAAGAAAAAAAACAGGATTAAATTTATAGCTGTCTTCTAGAAAATCCGGGTGCCACCTCTTGGTTAAAAGGTTGAAATGCAACTCTCTTTTGTCATTTAACATAAAAGCGATGATGTCTATATTAAATCATGTGCTGAGGAGTTGATTACTAAAAAAATCTTATGTGTATATACTTAGATGCTAGAGTCTTTAGAAATCTATGCTAACTTGAAACAGATATTTACAATACATAAAAAAATTAAAATGAATATTTGTTACAGTAACTTTATAAAATTTTAATATATTTTCTGTATTTAAAAGATGCAAATGAATACCAACACAGCTTCTTTTTTCAAACTTCACTTGTTAAACATATGTGGATAAACAAAATGGATATCGCAGCCTCTGGTTCTTTCTGCTGGTTTCTTTTCATTTGGCATATTTATTGAGGAGTGCATATGAATTCTAAATAGATTTCCCTTAACAGTAGTAGTGTGGACTCATTTCATTATGTAATATAATCCCAGTATTAATTAGTATATTTAAATAGAATTATTTTTATATTGATAGAAACATATGTATGCACCTTGGTCCTTGGGTTTTTTTTT
>NW_020454627.1:866281-979865 GCF_003342845.1 Nothoprocta perdicaria
TTTTTTTTTTTTTTTTTTTTCCTGTAATATATGTAGTACCACTAAATAGATAAAATTTTGCCTCAGAATGCTGTTTAACTACTGACTCTACTGACTTATGAAGGGAATGCTGCTACATGTATTAAATCAGCCATACCACAGGAGACGGCTTCTAGGGACTCCAGCATAGTATATTCCTTTACTCATACCATTTTACTTTACAGACGACATAAATGGTGAAGTGGAAGAGCCTCAGGTAAGGAGGCAGAAATGAAATTACCCAGCAGATGCAACATGAGATTCCAGTCTGATGCAGAGAAACAATATGTCAGCCTCAAGTTCCTATGGGACAGACTTAATAGGATTTCTGGAGATCTAGAATGCCTGGAAAACTCATATCCTGAATATCCACACTTTCCCCTAAATAGTGCCTCATGGCATGGAGAGTTGGCAAAGGGTCCTGTGTTGTTTCTAGGCTCTTAGGCAATTTTCCGGCTCAAGGTTTCCTCAGTTACCGGAGTGATTCATGGTTCACTTCATGAAAATGAATATAAAATACCTTTTTTTTTTCATAAAATATTTCTGTATACTGGAAACATCAGTGGAGAGAGCTGTTTATGGCTTTGGGGGTTTTGTCTGTTTGTTTTTTCCCTTGGTTTTGTTCTATTGGAGGTTCGTTTGATTCGCTTGCTTGTGGGGTGCTTTTATTTGATTATGCCATCTGGTTGTCCTTCCATAGTAACTGGTTAAGTTGGATTTGCATGATTAAACCTGCGTTAATAGGAGGAATTTATGCATAATTTTGGTTGACAGTGGAAGACTTGGCAACAATGATAGTGATTAATTGCCATTAAGTACTTCTACAACAGTATAAAATCCATTTTGTTTTACAAATATCTGAGCCTTAATTAGGTGAATTACCTAATTGTTGCATTCTGACCCAGCATAAAATCTGATTTAACTCCTGAACTCATTTTTGCCTCCTGAGATCCAGAGGTCTACGTCCAGATATTATATCTGCCAGATAACTTACTTTCCTCTAAGAGGTGACATTTAAAGAGGTAACATTTAAAAGTTAATCTGAAAAGGAAAAAGTATTATTGAAAGTCTGAAATAAAGTGCTACACATATTGTCACTTCTTTGAAAAATCCATAAATAACACAAAGTTCAGAGCACTACTGTTTTATTGCTTATAATTGCAGTATCCATTCTCACTGCTTTCTCAAATACATTTCCAGCACCTCATTTTTTATTGGAGTGATCCAAAAAAGGTACATCTCCCTTTTAGATCCTCCATGTCCTACAGTTAAGAAAAATACAGTTACTACAGAGGTATGTTGTAGTCTCTTAGCTCAGGTGTAGAAGTTTGGCAATCACTTTCCCACCTGTATCTAACTTTTTGTGTGTGTGTGTGTGACTTCAGATAAATTACTTTTCTTAATGTGATCCTTCACTTTTTTTCTCAATTTGTAAATTCTTTAAGGCAGTGTCCAGCACAATAGGCTCTCCTACAAAATGCATGATAATAATCCATAATTGTTATATGAACGGGAGTGTATCTCTATAAAATGCTGGATTATGAAGTATCACTGCAAATATCTGGTGAAATGTTGTGTGATCCTGACTATTGACTCAAGAATACTTTATTTCGAATGTTTTTCTTGTATTGTAATCATCATTACCTGAGAACCTGGACTACTCAATTGTACATTTTACATCTGTATGATTTGCTCATAAAATTAATCTGGAAAATATATAGTGCATTATAACAACAACGTTTCAGCTTCATTCATATAAACAAATGAGATTTTAATTTGACATGTTAAATATTCTGTAGTAACCTGCTTCTGCTGAAAGAAAACTATTTTCTTTCCAAAATAGAATTGCATAAACACAACCTTTTCTCACTTAACGAATCCTCCCTGTATGTGAAAGCATGACAAATCTGACAAATCTGCCCATGTTCATGTCAGAAATATTTTTTCTGTACCTCACAGAAAGTCTGAATAAGAGAGACTGCTGTTCCTCCTTGGTGCATAAACTGAATGTTATAGTGCATTGTGCAACCAGAAATCTATTGAAAGCAGTTTGTAAATGTCACTCAAACTATAAGCAAAATGTGTCCCTAGGCTTCATTTGGACCACAACATCTATACAATATGATGGAATGAAAGGAAAGATTTTATGAAGGAAAAGTTTTATGAAAAAGGAAAAGAGACAAGAGGTCTTCAGTGCATAGGATTTTCCAAATATGGCAGGTGTGAATGCATGGTTGTGTAGCCCTGTCTATTCAGCCTGACTTTTCTCAGCTTCTAGAATTTTTTTTTTCTTTTTCTTTTTCTGTTTTTTTTTCTGTTCATTTTACAGGAATGACTTTTGGAGAGAATTTCTATCCCTTTATTGCAGCTGAAGTAAAAATCATTCAGAATTCACAGACATAAACTACTGTAATACCATTTCTTCATGGTGTAAATTTTCAGATTAGAACATTATTTTAACCTTCGTATTTCAGCTTCTCCACGTGTTAAATGAGGCTCGGGATAATTACTTCCTTTCCTCACAGGGATGTTGTGAGAAGTAATTAGTTAACGTTTGCATGGAGTTTCCAAGATGCAGAGTGTTATACATGTGCTAATTAGTTTGATTATTATTAGCTGTATGTCATTTGTACTGTCAGGAAACCCATGCATTAATAATCCAGCACAATGGTTCAGTTTTATATACTTCATCCTGGCCAAAGTATGAGAAAAATCTTTCATAAAAGGAACAGTAGAAATAAAGGTGTATATTGTGTAGCTAAATAGAGCTTCCACCCCAGAGTGCCATTTCCATCCTGTAAACTTTAGCAAAATACTGTTGTAGAAGGTTATAATTCTCAAAGTGACTATGAAAACCATTTTACCACATAGATTTCAGGACTCTGGGTCTTCATTTACAAGGAAATTTTGAAAGTACATAGAAAAATTGCCTTTGGGTAGGAGGTTGTATGCCATCAAGTATAAATATGCCTGTAATCAGGTCTTGGATCTGGATGTAATTAAGCAACTGGCAATGAATCTCTGTTAGTACATGTTTCCACTATCATCTTTCACAAGACTTGATGATAAAGCCACTTTATAATATCCTTACCTTCCTAATAAGAGCAAGAAAACTGATTGCATTAAAAGGAAAAGAATGAGCTTTCAAGGAACTGGAACTCATTGAAATTTATTTTAGAGATGTGTGTTCTTATCTGGAAATCAGTGACAGTGACTTTTTAGTGAGTGAAAAAAAAAACAATTTTGTCAGACATACTAAAAGAAAAAAAGAAAAAAGAAATATATAATTCATCCCAAGAAGCAAGTCTTCCAAATGAAGTTCTTATAATAAGGAATAGTCCCAGTATTACCCTCTTTCACGGATACTCCTCTCTGGCTCCTCTCTGGATTCCTGGCATGTTATTCACTCCTTCTGCCTGTTCTCGTCATCTCCATGGAAACTTTTCATTCCTTCCTTTTAGTTCTCATTCTCTCATCATTCTTCCTACTTGATATTACTCTGCTTTTTATTTTCTTGTCTTTAAGGTCTCTGTGCTCACAGTTTTCTGCTATTCGCACTTTCTTGGGACTATTTTGTTTCACTTTATCTTATTAATTTTTCACCTTACACAAACCTTTTTTTTTTTTTTTTCTGTCTTCTCTCCCGTCTTCTCCCTCTCCCTTCCTGTCTCCTCCTTTTCCCTCCTTTCCGCTCCTCTGCCTTTCTCTCCTCTTTGTTCTTTACTTCTTCTTTACAGATTACAGATAACAGATATCTTACAGATAACATTGTATTTCATGGAATAAAAAAATCTATATTATGTCTCCCAAACATTAACTGCTTTCAACATGAAATTAATATTTAAAAAAAAAAAAAAAAAAAAAAGAAACTAGCCAAAGTGTTTGGCTTATTTTCCTCTTTCTCTCATGTTAGTTCAACTTACTCTGTGAGCAATCAGGTAGTCCCCCATATTGTAGTGGAAGTAAGATATTTAGCGAGCACTCTGATGCTTGCACAGTTGGGACATTCAAAAATGAAACACTTCAAGGATCATCCCAAAGCTGTCTGCTTTATTTCATTCCCTTTTTCAATCTTCCATATATAAAATATATAACTGTAGCATGCGGGATTCTGTGTTCAAGTCTGATCTGTTTTATTCTGTGGAATAAACTTGAACACCTATTCCTGCTTCTTGAACAAAGTGGAGGCAAACAGAGCTTTGGAATAAATCATACAAGATGGGACAGTGATCTGTAAGATGCACCTATAGAGTATTGGAAAGGAAAGAGAACTATCCAATTCCTAGATAGTTCATCTTACTGTGATGTAAGCTTCTAAAGTTATTCTTTCCAATGAGTTAAAAGGAGACAATTAACTCAGACAATTATAAATTTTGGATAGCTGAATTTTGGATAGCTGCAACTCTGTCAGCAGGACACTCATCTATGATGATGAGGAGATCCCATTTTGCTATTCCTGCTCAGGCCACACTCTTAACTCTCAGTTTGCAGTAGGTGTCCTAAATATTGTGTCTACATTTTATTTCAGCTATTCCATTGTACATATTTTATGTATGTTAGTTAGTTAGTTGCTGTATTAAAGAGACTTTAACAATTGATGGCTAGGTTGAAGTCCAAAGCTGAATTCCTTGAATTCAGAATTATAGGAAATAGAAAACTCAGGTTCACAGTAAAATGGGGCTGAATGTACCAAATCTCTACTCATTCACTAAAGAAGAAATGTCTTTTTTATCTTTGAATTTTATCTATGTGTTGATAAGATTTCTGGAAGAAAATTCTTGTAGTCATGCACCTTCTGGAGCTGGGGATATAATTCCTCACACAACTCTGTCCCAAAGCTTTCTGCAGCTTCAATCAAGGTAATCACATTCTTCGGAGTGAAGCTTATGCTATGATGTTTTGCCAAGACATCACTTCCCTGATAAGTCCGTCAGCATCCAACATTTTATACCCCTGGTATGTTTAGATGATTAATGTACAATAAAAGGTAATTCAGTAGTGGGAGAGGATTTCTGGTAGAGAAGATTTCTTCTCAAACAGTTTGAACGAACTTGTTATTACACAAACTGCTTACTCTCTGAAGATATGATCTCCATTTCATAAATTGTGCCAGCAGTCACACCATTACTCAACCTCAATTCATAAATTACCCTTTCAAAAAAGGAAGAGGAAGGACTGAAAAAGAATTGGTGACTTCTCTTGGTATGGTTAATAAAGCTGATTTACTACCAGCCATTCAATGCTAAGATGTTTCATCACCTAGAATGTGATACAGTGCTGTGATCATAGTGGAAATCTGTCACCTAATAGGTGACTGTTGCTATATATATTGTAGGGAGCAAAGAGATAGCTAACCTAAGAACCAGCTAGGCTGACTCTTCTAGTTTAAGAGATTAGGATTAGCCAAAGTCTGAATTTTCAGTTACTTTTTACAAATAAATTGAATAATTTTGGCACATCTAATAACCTTACTTTCCTCTTTTGCCTCTTTTTTTAGGGGGGGTGTGGATGGTTTTATTTTGCAGTAGTTCGGAAATGAATAAGAAGTCATTCTTATTTGAGAAGTACATGTTAATGTGTGAATTCCACTCAACTTCAATTAAACTGTTGGAAATATATTTAGCTTAGTTATTCCTTTGACCTCAACAAAAAGAAGACCACTATAATTTCAAGAATAGAAAGACTAATATCTTTAAAATGCAGATTTCCATGTATGTATACGTGGAAATGTATACATGTATGTATATATACAGCTGTATGGCTTATGGGACTGGCTTATTTTCTGTTAAAGTTTAGGCATATGAATATTTTTTAAGAGTCATTCTTGAACAAAGTTATAACCTACAATTTTGCCCTCATATATATAATTCATAGGTACAACAGACTTTGTATTAATAGCTAAGATTAGTTACAGCTAAACCCTCATCCATATTGATTTTTATAATATTAAGACGTTGATAACAGAAAACACTGCCAGCAGCAGGAATTTAACTTAAAACCAAGGATGGGCCAGCATTATGGATTCACAGGCTAAGGGAAATAATTGAAATATTAAAGGAAAATGGTACTTTGCGGGTAGTCCATCTGTTCTTGACTATGTCAGTGAGAAGATAAATGTTGTGATGTTACTGGACTTATTCAGTTCTAGTGAATAAAAAGATTGTTTTTCACCCTTTTCAAGAACCTGATAATTTTGAAAGATAAAGGCAACAATTCTAAAAGAAAGAAGAAAAAAAGAAGAAATCCTAAAAATAATAATAAGCTAGACCTCAGATTTTCATTTCTGTCCACAATAAATATGCAAACCCTTTATAAAAGTAGACAAGTTTGGATTCTTTCTCAAAAATCAGTCTTGTTTACCTTCCCCTTCTATGAAAAAAGTGGACATTAATGAATTCCCTGCCTTTATAAGCAACAGATGGACAGCAGGAAAAAAAAAAAAAAAAAGAGAGAGATAAACAAAGAAAGGGGTTTTTTTAATGCCTTCCCAGCATGCTACAGCCAGGCCTTCCATGGAAATCATATTCACATTGATTGAATTCACTTGCTTTTGCAATAAATAATATGCAAATAATGATCATATGTGATGGAACATCTTTTGAAATGATACTGTAGATATTGTAGATAGTGTAGATATTTTTCCCATCAAAACCTTTTCAAAACTTGTTTTCACTTTGATCCTTCACATAAGGTAGAATAAAATGAAAACTATTTTAGAAAATGTGAAGAGTCAGAATTTTAAAAAAGTTTAAAATTATGGCAAAACATATAATAAAAAATATTAAGTAACTTTGATAATATAGCTTTGTATAGAGCATTCCCATTCTGCCTGCTATACTTTATTAGTGTTCTACCTAACTAAAAGATAAGTGAGGAAATTTGCTCTAGAATTGTTTCATATAAAGGCTGACTTCTATCAAGTAAATATAGGCAATTAGAATCTGTAATGGTAAGAATCTTCTGAACTCAATTTTAGGAAAGCTGGTAATGGTAATTTTGAGGTGGTATGCATCAGACTTCTTTCATGAATGATCAAGGATGTTTTCTTTCTTTCAACAGATAAGCATTGCCTGTAAAATTGGTCTATGAACTGGGTTAACATGGGAAGGAGATATGTATTGTTTCTTCTCTATTGTATAATTGTCAAAGTAAATATGTAGCTAAATAACAGAAAAGAGCACATTTCACCCTGGGAAACTTTTGTAAGTTTCCTGCTTTGAGACAAAGTTATATTTCTCCTTTCCTAGTGGAAACCATTGCATCTTGGGAAGTTTGTTCATACTCTTAAACAATTTTGAAGAATTGCTGCATTTTGGCTGCATTTTTTTCTCCAAAAAACAATAACTTTTTTTTCTTTTCCTCTTTGCTCTGTCAGTGAATTCCACTGTTAAAATTCAATTGTATTTTATATTAATTGGTTCAAAAACCCTGATGATACTACTATTGTCCAAGAAAAATAAATCTTGATTTTTCTTCACAGTCAAAGAAATGACAACTTAACAATAACATTTAATTGCTTGTAAGCAAGAACCATATCTTTCCTTCTAGCTAGCTGTTTGTTCCAAGAATCCCTTTCCAACACAATGAATCAACTATGAATGTCCAATATACCATGCAAAGATTCCACAAGACAGCCCAGGCTGCAGAAGTTGTACATATGTACACATGTGGCTACCTATACACAGACACCTGCTTCTTGTTGATCCTTCTGCTATATCTGTAGGCTTGTTGCCCATGCCCTGCAGCAGTAGTAGTGCAACAATTTTAGTAACTGCTTTAATTTTGCCATCCCTGTGAAACTTCAGGCATGAAGTCCTCTCTTGAGGTCATGCAACTCTTCCCTCACCTCAGTGCATGTGTCTCACAGTGTGTTTGCAAATGTAACCCTTACAGCTCCAATATTGCCATCAACAAGATCAACAGCCAAACTGACATTTGTCCAGGCAAGATTTACTGTATATCTTTAGCATATCCAGGAAGCTCCTCTAGCTCTGCTAATGGCAGTTTGGCATATTGTTGCTACGCTGCTGTTGCTGCTGCAAGATGGATATTATTTCTTCTTAGTGAATTGGCATATTTGACTACCCCCTCCCTCTTGCCTTCGCTGCAGACAGATGGAAAAACAGTCTTTCCATCCTCAGCTGGAGATATGGGAATTAATCGGCTAGCTGTGCTGTTAGGGAATGAGATGTTGATACTTGAACTAGAACATCAGAATTGTTGCTGTACTGAGTTTGTAACTAGCACTTCTATTGCCAGGGGCTGTTTTTGTGATTGTTGCTGAAATTTTAAATTTCTTCAATCCACACAGTTTCCTAGAACAGGAGTAGAAGCTTTCGCAGACTGCTGAGAAGCCTGCCAGATACTTGCAGAGCTGATAAACTTTTCTTTGGTGTCTTGGAGGTTTCACATTCATTTACCCATGGGTATTTTCTAGGAGGTGAAATGTGGCCATATGTTACAGATGAAACTTTAGAATTTGCCATGATCTTTACTGTTCATGATGCCCAAATGGAATCTGGAAAGGAAACGGATTTCTTGCCTACGACATCTTGAACTAATCTAATGCTTTGAACCCATAAACAGATAGGTTTTGTCCCACCGAATTTCAGAAATGCCAGTGGAAGTTAAAAGAATTTAATAGCATTTTTTGTTGTTGTTTGTGAAAGTGATATTTTGTGTGATATGAGATCTGTAGTGATGCTATGTATTAAAATGGAAGTGCAAAGTAATTCCTTAGGATGTAGTTCCTTTCATAGCTCACTGTCTCTGATTGATTGCAAAGACTGCTTTATGCATTATAAATGGATTTTAACCATAGAATTATTTGTGTTCTCTACAAAAAGCTGCCTTGTCTGAACAATGGTTACTTTGTGGCTTGCCATAGTAATGACCTTGGTTCAGAGGTGGTTACAGGCCCCCAATGTCTGTCTATTATAAGCATTGTGGAGGTAATAATGTGCACCATGAAGTGGTAGAAGCTAAGTTTCTCATCAAGAAGTCCTTTGAGGTACATGAAAGAGGGAATGAACTCAGTTATTTTTTAAGTCAATCAGAAGGGTAACAGGTAACACACAGAGCACTGAGTGAAAGCTGGAGATATAAATCAGGGAAATGTTCCTTCAGATGGGGGCCTCTGTGGTTATCATTCATCCATATTTCACAGCAGGACTTTTGTCATAAAATGCTGTGAATGCATGGAGTCTCTGCCAAATGTCTATGTTTTGGCCACAGACCTCACATGCTTACATTGATAATAGTATAAACATTGTATGGGAGCATGAAAAAACACAGAAACAAACAATTTGGTATTGTGAAAAGGAGGTCCAAAATATTTTGGCAGTGACCAGTGTGTCATTTAGTGTCCCGGGTTTACTTGCCAGCATTTAAATTAAACTGGACTGGAATCAAATCAGTTCTATCAGTACCCCATTCTAACCTTTGGTTAAGCCGATCATTTGCAGCTTGTTGAAATGTTTAATCTATATCAAAATTGTATCACACTATTACTCCTTGGCACATTTGTGTGCCTGGTGAATAGGACACTACCCAGCATCATTTCCTTGCACAATTACAGAATATTAATTCCTTGGTGGCTTTATGAGACACTTGGTGCTGTCAAATGCCTAGTGTAAAGATGCAAAATGCTTTTTCTTCTCCTGAGAAAGGTGATTTATTAGACTATTACCCAAACAGAATACCATTTCAGCGGTGTCAAATATGCACCATTCAACAGAAACGGGTATTCAAAAGGGAAAAGATCTTCACCATTGCAGTCAAATTCTGTGATCTACTGGCTGTGTGGCCAGATTTAATTTAATTAAACCTGAAATACAAAACCTGAATAGTACAAGAAATGTCTGCTTGTGTTAATTTCTTTTGTTCAACACTGTCAGTAGTGACATATTTGTCAATACTTGACGGCCATAGAGTTTTATGAAATGATGGCCAAAGGCCAGAAAATAAATAATTCTTGTAAGAGAATTTTATTATGCTTTTCCATAGCAATGTGTCCTACTTTTTGACTCGCTGTAGCTTCATCTGTGTCTTTAGGCTTCTATTACAAAAGAAATTTTAATTACTCTCTTAAAGCTTCATGTGAAAAATAAAAGATGTACACTGAACTGAATTTGTTACACAATAAAATGAGACTTGAAAGCAATCCCAATATCATTACAAATCTAGTGAGTTGTTACTATTAGTGTCAAAATCAAAAGAATGAGTAATCCAAAAAAATTGTTTATGCAAATTTTTTTTTCATCCTGTGAATACACAGAAAAATAGTACAAAAGTTTTGTTTCCTCTTCTTTTTGGTATTTTTATTTGCAAAATGCAACCATAGAGGCAGATGTGCTATTAAAAAAAATTGCTCCTAGTGCTCTAACCTCTTGCTTGACAAAAAAGAACAGTCTGCAGAAGAGTTTTTTTTTGTTGATACATGGTTTTCAGGGTTGCTTGGCCTTAAGCTGCCTCTCTCAGAGGAAATATGAAAAGTTGGAAAAATCATTCCCATCTCTCAAGAATTCCAAATTGTTTATAGAGGGTGGAGGAAAATGCTGAGATAGGAATCCTATTTTTCACTAGATACTCTTTTAAGGAAGGGATAAACAACTTACTTTGCCTAACAAAAGTTAAAATATGGGAAAAATCATAAAAAGACTTCTAGAATATAAAATGTCAGAATATATTTTCCTGTGATTATAGTTCTAGCTTTTTTTTCTGAATTGTTATTTCCCATTCTTCTCAGCAGACTGGAAACAGAATCCAGCAGCACTAGAAAGTGCTTTCTTCTCCATTTCAGCTGTCCTTGGATTGCTGTGTTTCATATGCGAACCTAGGTTTGCCTTGCATTCACTAGAGGCAACAAGGAACTTCAACATTTCCTTTGGGAAAACTCCTTTATTAAACTGTAGGCATGTTCTGAGTATAAATTAGACATAATAAGTACTATGAATGATTATTCTGATATACTAGAAAGCCATTCCTGCTGTTTTCCTAGGATGTTTTCAGTAGAACATCTAAGAAAAGGCAAGCTGTAAGATATTTAACATGAAAAAGAGAAAGTATGATAAAAGAAGATTTAAAAGGAAAAATTTATTAAAAATAGTGTGTTTTTTGTTGCAGATTTAGTAATGATTGTTTGTGGAAGAGATAATACATTATGAAAAAGCATCTCCAATTCTTATGATATCAGGTTGCTTTCAATGTTATCATTACAATCAGTCTTTTTCTGACTGTGCAGTTTTCAACTGTGGAGAGTACTTTTTTATGTATAAAAAGAGATGATCTCTAAAAAAAATCACTGCCAGCTTGTGCAGAAATGTTAGTAGATTTTAATTACTAAAATATGTTACTAATGAGGAGAGAGACATTCTTGGTCCACCTGGAATCTTTCAATTTCTCTATTTGTGTTCTTAAATATTTTGTTTCTTAAATATGTATATGCATATATATATATGCATAAATATGTATATATATACATCTACATATTTTTATATGTATTTGATATCTTCAAGTGGCCTATGACAATTTAAAGCTATTGCTTTAAAAACTGTCCAACTAAAATTCCGTTCAGGGAGTATAGTTCCTTTTGACTGCTTTCAATAGAAAAGTGAGACTTTTGCTTTAAAAATCCTCCATTTTTTTTTAAATTGATGATTTCTCTGTTCATTCTTCCTCCATGCAGTTCATCTTTTTTATTTTCATTTTTTCTGAGACATTTATATAGGAAAAGGTTATAGAGAATACTTTTATCAACACCTTCACAGCCTGCCAAGGAATGCTATTAGAGAAAACGTCAAAAGATTGTTAAGCGTGAAACAAGAATGAGGCACATACTTCTCGGCTTTGGTCCCTTCAGTCTTGCTCAAGCCTAGTGCTATAGTCTTCTCACAGACTTCTCCATTTCTGTTTGGAGTGGAAGTTAGGAAGGAAGTTAGGAAGTTAGGAAGTTAGGAAGTTAGGAAGTTAGGAAGTTAGGAAGTTAGGAAGGAAGGAAGGAAGGAAGGAAGGAAGGAAGGAAGGAAGGAAGGAATATATGCTGAATGAATAGGGGTTATATTGAAAATTGTCATCCTTTCCTCATCCTCACGTGAAACAATTGTTTATTATATTCATTGACTCATATGATGTTTGCAGGAAAATGACTTTTGCAGCTCAATTTAACTGTATTTCTATCCCATGTCTATTCTTATTAACTTGCTTTTACTTACAAAGTTAACTTTTATAGGTAACATTTGGGATAATTCTTTCAATTAATGCCTTCTGACCCACTGTTCCTGAATGGATACTATGGACAGAAGTATAAATCTGTATGAAGAAAACAAGACCGTTTCCTGTATGCCTGAAATAGATTATTAGCTAATGAAGCAAAAAAGCAG
Source organism: Nothoprocta perdicaria (assembly GCF_003342845.1). Lineage (NCBI taxonomy): Eukaryota > Metazoa > Chordata > Aves > Tinamiformes > Tinamidae > Nothoprocta > Nothoprocta perdicaria. The sequence goes on from NW_020454627.1 coordinate 878,680, forward strand.
CTGGAAGTAGAAAGGACCGATTGCGCTAAGGAAGGATTTTCAGAGGGAAGTATTATTTAGAGTTCTAATGATAATCAAATTTTATTTCACTTAATCACATTCAATCAAAAAATCACTCTGCACATTTGGCTTGCAGTATGTCTGACTCTTGTATGTACTCCTGTATGGCTCCAGTGAATTGGTTCTAAGTATGTAATTAAGAAAGTCACATAGCAAAGGATCATGTGATGAGTGTTCATAATCTCTTTTTGTGTATTTTTACCTTTTGGGGTACCTGACCATATCAGAGGGCAGCTCAGCAGTGCTGGGCTGATACTTTGGGAACGTACTATGTGACATCTTTGCAAACAAGTTGCTTATCCGTGGCACTCATAACTAGCTGTGGCCCTGCTGTACCTTCTATATATGGGAAACTGAGAAATTTAATGATCTGAGGAGTTATGAGGAGTTGTGTGCAATGTCATGCTTAGAATTTGAAATTGGTAGTATTTTGGTATTGATAAGACTATTGAGATGCATAGATCAGATTAGCTGAAGGATGTGAACAGTAGGATGATGTTGGAGAATACTAAGGAGAAATTCCTGGGTCTATTGGGTTCCACATTTCATCTTTTCTGAGAAATTCTGAAACTCAGACATTACTTAATTCAAAGAAATGCTTTTTGAGAAGTTTTGCCTTTTGGAATAAAAACATACCAAACAAAGCTAAATAAAATAAAACAAAACAAATGAAAATCGGAAAATAACAAATTTGGCAGTAATGTATCATTCCAATAAAATCCTAATATCTTCTTTGTAGTAGTTTTTGTGTTTTTAGGCTTAATTAGGTAGAGAGATTAGCAAAAGTAGATGATATAGTATAGCATAGGGCATAGAGCATAGGGCATGGTGCTCGTAAGATCTCGCGATGACACAGGAGTTAGGTGCATAATTAATTTAGGCAGTTTACTGACAACCCCATGCCATACAAGGTGAAAAATTGAAATTAGTGTCCTGATTGAGCAGTAGGTGAGTTTGCACATTTCAAATGGAGTATATAGGCAAGCTGAACTACACAATAAACGCCATTTGCCGCATCCTCCACATTGGTGTCTGTGCTCTATGGCCCTGGGGCGCGAACAACCCCAGGTTAGTCCAGCTAGTGAACGAGGCTTGCCGCCCGCCATTCGGCAACACGTCTTATTTTTGTGTTCTGTAGAATATACAAGAAAATAAAGTTTGTAAGCTAATTTTTTTCTTCAAAATAGACTATGGATAGCGGTAGGAAGGAAGATACTGCTGAGGTGTGGGAACTTTGCAACCTCGTGAGTATAAGACTGCTACTGTTTCTTAAACTGCTTGCCTATACTTGTCGCCCTCTTCTTATACTTCCTTGTGCTTTTCTCTCACTCTCTATTCATCTTTTCAACTGTTCTGCTACCCTTCCATTGATTTCTTTCACTTACCTATGTCCCTTTCACCAGCTTTTACGCTTTTTCATGCATACAGACCAATAACATTTTTAACATCATTTGAGTAACTCATCAGAGACCAAGATGCTTGTTGCTGTGCCTTGGAGGAGAAGGTTGTAGGACAAACCCCAAGATGCATTGACTTGGACAGGACATCATCTGCCAAAATTCTGTTTTTCTCCACAGAAGAGCTCACAGTGTAAATTCAAAGTTTAACTTTTTATTTTCTCTTCAGATCCTCATTACAGCATTTTAGTAGCACGTAAGACATATTGTTGAAGTGATAAGAAGCAAATTCATGCTGCTAGGTTCCAAATACCTGACTCTCTGGTCCTTTTTGTTTCAACAAAATAGAACTTTTCAAAAGAAGAGACTGAATTAGCTATGGGCACAAAACACCTGCGCTGCTTTACCTATTTTGAGTAAGAAAAAAAAAAAAAGAAAAATAAGAAAATAATAAAGGTGATGTTCTGTTTTTCCTGGACATCAGTTGTCCTTGATGGTCCAAGAAGAGATGTCAGGGCCTGACAGTGAGCTTAATGGAGCCCTGAAAGCTAGTAGCAGGTTATGATTAAGGATGAGTGTTTTTGCTCAGTAAAAGGGCTGTCCAGAAGATTTTGGGAAATTGAGACTGAAGTAAAATACTGTTTAAACAATCTTCTGAGCCTTGTCATTTATTTATTTGTTTATTTCTTCTAGTTATGTCATAATTACACAAATATGTTTCATTCCTCTCGATTGGCATACCCTGCTGGGTTTTGGGTATGAACTGATTATCCTCATGTAATTTACAAAATTTACCTAATACTAACAGTCACAAATACAAAGCCTCCCTGACTGCTTGCATAGAAGATATTCCTATAAGAACAAACTTTAACTTGTAAAATCCTGCTGAGTAAAGCCAGGAAAAGTTAAGCCTAACTGATAAAAGTAGCAAAAAATGTCATGTAAATATTATAAAAATTTCTCCCATTCACAGAAGAATATGACTTCAAGAGAAATTAAATTTTCAGCTGATCTAATTACTTCTGGTTGTATATCTAGGAAAAAAAATATATAATAAAAAAGGTTTATATCATTAAAAACAATAGTATTTTTTTCTCACACTTTGACTTCATAGTGTTTTTCATTGTAGATCTCTACATTTTTTTAATTACTTTTCACCAACTATCTCTCTCCAAAATAATGTTCAGAATAATGTGTCTGTCTATATATGGTGAATTGAAAACTTCTCAAAGCTTAAATTTAAGAGTTGTCTTCTCTGGAGAGAAGTCTAGACAGAAAAGTTTGAGAGTTGTCTTCCTTAGAGAGAAACTATTGTTATTTGATTTTGTTTAAAAGGTGAAAACAGAATCTAAGTTTGGTTCTCTGAAGATAAACACTGCTGTTGTAATTGAGGGATTCAGATAAAGTTAGTTACCAGATTTATTTTACTGCTATAGTAATATGGTTGCACTTTAGAACCTGGTGGGATCCTTTTATATATATTATATATATGTATATATCATATGAAGAAATTCACCTTTTTAAATTGTTTTCAGACTTATAATGCTGATGCATAGGTAGCAGAAATGGCAGTCTGCAATAGAATGACAAGTCAAGTTTGCATAATAAAGTCAACACAATATTTTTAACACATATGTTATTATTACAGGGGAATCCTGCTCCCTGGATAGCTTTCAGTTAGGACCAGATGTTTGCTTTTGCCATTTCTTTTCTTTCTGCAGTACAAGGAAAGGAAAAATGCTACTGCATATATCATATTTAAGCAATAAGGCCAACATAAGCCTTTTATCACTTAGATAAGGACAGACAGGTCCCCTGGTACTTTAGACAGCTTGATCCTTATCTGATATAAAAAAAAAAGATGACATTGAGCTCTTCTGCCTATTTCAAACCAGCATTTTAAAGAGAAAATGACTGACACTTTTGTGTTTCAATTTCTCTGTGTTCTTTTTTTTTTTTTTTATTATGTCTAGTTTGTAGTTAAAACAACTTGCAGTCATGATGCACAGAATAACTGAGGCAATCAATGTAATAATTATCTGTTCCTAGAAAGAGCTGAGAGCAGGCTAGGACTCTCCTTCCTATATAAAAAATGTGAGAGAATGTGAACAAACCTAAATGAGCAGAGAGTTACCAATTTTTGTTTACATTAGTTTTATCAAGGAGACATGAATTTAAATGACAATCTAGTCATTTCTGCTCCCATAACACAAAATTATTAAGTTTTCTCCTTAAATATATGAGACCTTATTTGTTATTGCTAGTTACATTATTTATTCTGTTTTTTTTTTCTTTTTAGCTCCTTATAACTATTTCCGTATAATACATAAAGAGTACTTCTAAAATATAAACATATGATCTGTCTCTGATAGAAATCAGCATGCACAAATAACATTTTTAGGCTAATATTATTCAAACTTTAATGATAGGAATGCCCATGATCATATATTAAGAGGTGTCTTCTCATGCTGTTCTTTAGTTTACCTGGTACAATCTTCCAGTGAAAGTATTTGATATTACATAGAAAGTAAGATGAAACTGTAGCCCACGCATGAAAAATCACTGCATTAACTAATTTTCTCAGCAATCTCAGGAAGTATTTTGGAGATGTGATTACCTATCTATGAAGCTTTAAATAATAAAAAGAAAAAGAAAAGAATAACCAAAAAATCCTTTCTTTCTCTTCTCTCAAGACACAATTTCTTTTTTTTTTATCTCCCCTATTTCAGGCAGATCATGATGTATTATTATTTAGACAAACTACTTTTATTTATTGATTTAACTTAATTTCAAGAGAAAAGTCAACTTTATTTTTTTCTGATAGTAAATGTCCAGAATGCAGCTAGGAAATGCCAGGAGATTTCAAGTTTTATCTTAATCTGAAGTTCAGGCTAGTAAATGGCTGCAGACTCAGGACTCATTCATGGCTTTAGAACAAGACTAACCTAACTCTAGGATTCTCAAACTCCAGAGTCTCAAACCATATCTACCAGAAGACTCCTATAAGGTGAGGAATTCCAGGTCTTCAACATGGAAACCAAAAAGCACTGATTCCCCAGGCTTCGTTAGTTCTCAAAAACAAAACAAAACAAAACAAAACAAAACAAAACAAAACAAAACAAAACAAAAACACTTTGCTTTAAATACTATTTTGATTTTGTGAAAGAGAATCTTCCTAAAGCAATTTCATAGAATGTCTGACTAGACCTAATCTGCATTGGCAAATAGTGTTTTGTAGGCTTTCACTAATTGAAAACATTGTAACTTGACATCTGAGCATAGTCGTTTGTACTCACTGGTAAGATGACTGATTGTGGATGCAACAATTCTAGGACAGTATTTATGGGTATGAGATAGGAAGAAAACCCTCAAATTATCTATTTAAGACATAATTTCTGGTTAAGTTAAGGCCAATCCTGTATTTTCACTTTAAAAAATGGAAATGTTTTGAGGGCACATTTCATCCTGAGAGCTGTGTAGGCTTAGAAATTATTTCTCATCACATGAAAGAGAAAATCCTTTGTTCTACACAGGCATACATTGCTAAAGATGCTGTTCTTGTGTAAGTGTAGTTGTGAAAGAAGACCATGATGATTATAGTGAAATGATCCCTCAGATGACTTGTGCCAGATCCATGAACCCTTTGAAGATGAGAAATAAAAGTTTTTGTTGGTTTGTTTTTAATGTGATTAAGTGAAATACCAATAGAATCATCAAAGTGGGTTATATTTGGTTAACTTTTTTTAATGCATAATAGTAGAACTACTATTCAACTAGTAGTTGAATACTTGAATACTTGCCATAGATACTTGTCTTTAACATTCACCTCTACATAAAATCTCCCTATATACTTTTTGAAGGTGAGTACTGATTACCTGTTGTTACTGGTTATCCCTTGAGTACAGAAGAGAAATGAAATATCTGAAAAGTGTGGGTGGTTTGAGAAGAAAGGTTTTTGATATGTCCTTTGGCTAAGGACTTTTCTGAGACACTACCAAGAGTCTAATGCTTTGCACTCTATTGCTTCCAAGAAGTTGTCCTTGGGAAACAAAGAACCCTGAATTTTCTGTTTCTTCCATCCTGTGTTACTTGCRCTGGTTTTGTTAAGACTAGAAATTTATTGTATTAGAAACATTTAATCAAAAGTAATTTTATTGGAAAAGTTATTATCTGTTATCTGTTCTGAAGGAGCATTTCCTGAATAAATAGGGGCTAGAAAGAAAGAAAAGAAAACATTTAGGAGATGAAGGTAAAGAGCAGAATTCATTTGTCTGAAATTATTGGTGTATTATATTTTAGGAGTCTTGATTTAGTCCTTTTCTTACTTAGAGAATTTTTCAATTCTTAAAAAAACCTTCTAATTAATTGTTCCTATACATGCATATCCCTCAAAAAGGTTCTTTCTTTCTTTCACCTCTCCTCATTCCAATTCAATACATTTATTTGACAACAGACTGAATACCTCTATCTATTTAGTTGAATGACACATTCTCTGATGACAGTCAGGGAATTAATTGACAAGTATTCTTGTTGGAGAAATTGCCTTTGATCATAGAAAAAAAAAATACCTCAGGGAAAGAAGAAGACAATACCTAAAAAGCACTAAATTTTAATCAGATTATGATCAGTATTCTGCTCCAATATTTCTTGTGGTTGTATTATAATTACTAAAATAAAATATAATAAAAGACATATGTCTGAATTTTAAGTTTTTTTTAATGTCAATCTGTAAACAATACTCTAGAAATACRAAATATTCTGAAACATGATAAATTAAGGCCCTCCCTCATCACTCTGGAAGGGGGCTACAATGAAATTCTGAATGGACCACTCTAATACCCGTCAGTAGAGTATTGAACACTGTGTTAATACTTTGACAGGAAAGGAAATCAATAGTTTTCTCCTTCCTCCAACCTTTCACTCAAGAACAGGCTTTAGCTCTGACTGAATCCATTCTCATACTCTTCATGCTCAGAATTAAGGGTGAATATGGCCAGCTTCTATATGCAAGTGTCTTTTTTACTATATGCCTAAGTTTTTGACTAGTGTTACTTACTCATGTCTTTAGGATTTATCTAATTGCCCAATATTTCATATCAGGAAATAGGAAGCAATTTTCCTTGGACCAGATGGGCAGAGATTACTAGAGTGGCAATTGCATTCATTTCTTTTGGGTAATAAATTCCTTTTGCTTCAGCAATTAAATGAATTATTGGCAACCTGTTGTTAGACAGTGCCTTGGCTGTACTGACAATTATAAGGCAGATGTTTTTAAGAATATTTTTTTTAACCTATACCTATTGTATTGTTTCCCRTGACTGCAGGAAATTTGACTCAATAGCTGATGCCTAAGTCATTTTTAGACATGTTTTTAATGCCTTGATTGAGGAGYATAGGTTTCAAAATAAGGCAACCTTGGTACAGTGTTTATTTTCAGTCTACAAAATGTAGGTGCCTTAAACCTAGATGCCAAAGTGTAAAGTGTACCAAAGATTGTTTTGGAGATTTATTCCATATGATAAGAAAACTTTTAAGATCTAATGTGAAAAAAGAAAGGATATATTAATATAAGAGTGTACTATTCAGTATTTTACTGAAAAATACTSAGTAATATTCAGTATTTTACTGAAGAGTAATTTGAATAGAGCAGGAGATGTCAGAGATCAGAAGACATSAGTATCGTATACCTATAGTTCATGGCAAAACATCTCAAGAAAGACACTGTGTTGTAACCCACAGAGTTTGGTAATATTTTGTTTGGTAATATTTTAGAATGCATAAACACGGTGATGAAATATAATTACGAATATGTGTTTTACACTTGGAACATCTGATATGCTTTTAGACAAAGACACTATGGCATCTAAATGTTCTTTTTCATTTTCACATAAATAAATTATTTCAACAATGAGGTTTGTTCTCGTAAATGAAAATGAAAGAATTTAGACTTTGGCAGGGAAAAACAAAACCTTTCTATAAATGACTCAGTTTTTCATAAACATAATGTACACTTTTTTTTTTTTTTTCTCAGGGAATTGAATTTTGGCATAAATAAATACATTTTGTAGAAGCTGCTTGCAGACCTAAAAATAATTRTGATTTGTTGGGAGCAAAAGAGGGAGAAAATTTGTAAAAATTKGTAATCATGTCTCTGTTTTGGCAGCTGAAACTTGAACCATTTCATTCAACACTTGAGGTTAATTTTTTCATCCTCTCTTAAAATAAATAATCCCAATGAATCTTTTGTTGTTGYTGAAAAGGAAAAAATAAAAACTTTTCTAGACCGCGTTTAAATAGCATAATTCCAATAGAATTCTACTAAGAGAGTCAAAATATACATATATATATGTATATTAAAAAAGCTATATATAAATATATGTATAAATACATTTATATTCCAAGATTCCTAGATCATAATTTAGACATTTAAATAAGCCACCTAATGCAGAGAATCTGCAGAGAATCTTCCTGCAAAAAATTTTAAAGTGGAATCATCAACTAATTAACTATTTTTTTCAATTTCTAACAGAGGAAATTCTGCATCGTATTTCTAATATGTCACAAATGCCAGTGCTGAACATGAAATTCTGAAAATTATGGCACTTATAGATTTGCAACTAAAACAAAGCAACTATTTTATTATGGAAACTGAGGTTATACTTTCAGAAGTTCATTTCCAGTTGCAAATGGGATTTCATATCTACTATCTTAATTTGCAGGATGTGGTTCAAGACTAGATTTTTAATTACAAATATGGAAAATTATACATGGGAGTAAAGTGAAAGTGAAATATATTTTTAAATTACAGTACTTCCTTTTGCAGTATAAGCTATATAGAGTTCTCCTTTGCTCTTCAGCTACTTTGTGTTTGTTTTGCTCTTTGGTAATATTTGTATAAGTTTACTTTCTTTTTTTGAAGACCCTTTTAATACTGGTTATAACAATATTTCTTATAGGTTTATAATCTAATTGGTTATTGATTATAGCCCTATTGGTTATAGGCCATAGCTGAAATCTCTGAAATATTATTATTATCTATTATTTGTATTGTTATGGAGCACAAATATATAATTCTTAGGCAATATGCTAAGTACTAAGTACAGCAGAAGTACAGAACAAGAAAAAGAAAAAAAAATAAAAGTGCAGCTGTTTCATTTTTCTGCAGGTATCCTTTCCTTTATTTTCTGTCCTTTATCTCTTGTTTTACTGCATTAGCTGTACCCTGATAGGTCTTGCTACGTAATGATTAAAAGCAAACATTCAAGGAGATGCATGAAATATATTCAGCTGCAGTCACTGATTAAAGTGCATTTCAAGTTTCCATTGTTGTCACTCACAATGGTACTTAATGTGAGCAAGGCATCTAGATCAAGATGAAGCTCTGTAGTCGACAGCACAGATAAGAGCATTTTGAATTGTAATTTGTGTATGACCAGATTTGAATAGAAGGTTTTTTTTTTTTTTTTTTTTTTTGATTTACAAATAGTACAGCTATTCAAGGTAAGAATGTAGGTTAACCTGGTAAACCTGGAAGGACTTAGAAGTCAGAAAATAATATAGAGAGCTCTTGTTCACTAATATTTTCTTTTCATAGGTAATTTTTTTGAAAGCCTAATTAGAAAATGGATAAGAAGTTTACATCCAGCTATATATATCTCATCAATTTGGCCCTGCAAGTTAAGGCAAAAAGAAACACTTCAGTGTAAATAAGACTGTTTTTCTCCTTTTGTTCTTTTCTCCTTTTCTCTTCTCCTCACTTCCTTTTCTGAGGATTGGTTATTTTACTGTGGTAGTGTTTTATTAACTGCAGGTGCTTTCTATAACTTTATAAAATGCATACAATGATATTAATTCCTCAGGCTAGGTGAGTTTTAGGGAACTATGTAGAAAAAATATTGATTTTTCATTTTCAAATTTCCCATCTTATCCTACAATGGAATTACAAACAAGTAATGAGGTATGATTATGGATGAAGATCTGGCATGTCTCCATTTGTTGCCCAGATAAGCAAAGAATACTGGTCTACCCAGAGGACCTGCTTCTAGGCAAGCCTGGACTGATACCATTCTGTGCTGTTATATCTTTTGATAGTCCATGTGACARCATGGAGGTTCTCCCTCTTGCAGGCAGATAAATCCAGACTGCGACTAAAGGAACTCCTCCTATCACACGTTCAGCCTGTGTAAGGATGAATGCATAGTCCCAGGCTAGACATACTGCAATAYTGCAATATCACAACTGGAAACAGAGATCAAGACAGACAAAAAAGTTTGTTTTTATTGTCACAGTCTCACACAAGACATGACAATGTCTTGTCAGCACGGGCTGTTCTTCTTTCCCAGCTGATCAGGATTGTAACCCACTACAGGGATAAACACACAATATACAGGTCTCTTCAGTAGCTGGCTTTAGATGCTCAGTCTATTTCACAGCTGGCCCAAGGTCCAAAGTAAGACTAAAGACTAAAGTCTCCTGAGTTGCTAGTACTTGGACTCTCAAGCTCCTCAGGCTTATGTTTTCTTGCCCTCTGACCTCTAGAGTACTAAGCTGCTAGCACTCAGACCTTTTATCAGACTAGCTAGTCCGATTTAAAGTTAGCTAGTATTTCCACACACAACCAGGTCACACTTGWCTAGCCCAGGTTTTCACATTTTTCCCATGTTTTTTTTCTCTGATCCACACTGATGACTTCCTTTCCCTAACTTTTAATCCTTCCTCCAGAATTCCCATAGAAGATTTTGTGCATCCCACAGGTCCTTGAAGACATCCTTTAATATGTTTTAACTACTCGCCAAATCATCACCTGGTAARTCCTATGCCCATTGAGATTATAAATTCCCTTAGTCACAGAGTGCTTCAGGAAGCAATCTTTCTTTGTTTTCTTCCAGAGGACTTTGTGCCAGAAGCAGTGGTCTATTATTTAATGATCTGAGAAAATAGCTGAATATGTGATCTATCTTCACTAATTACTAGACTACCATGGCCCCTCTGCCTATCTTCACTGTTGATTGTACCCAGTTCTTTGTTTTTTCTGGGATTAGCCTTTAATGAGGTTACCTAAAGACTCTTAAATTTACAGTARGATTTATTATATTGTATTTAATACTAGATATAAACATAAGACATGTATGTTCTAGATTCCTCGTCTAAGCTAGCCAACTCAGAAGATAAAAATAAGATGGTTATTTACCACACTTTTCTAAAGACACATCTTACACTATGGTCTTAATGCCTTCTAGAAAGTCTATATCTCTGAATGATTTTATCTAGATATCAAACTTAAAGGTGACTAAAGAAGGTAAAATGAACTCTAGGTTTACAGATGATTCATATATTTATTAATATATATCAGTGTATATAGTCAATGATACGTAATTGCATGGAAGTCTAGTTCTATGAGAAGGGGAAATGGTTAGTACAGCTTTGGTTGTTTGAGATATGACTTCTACCACCATATTGTAATAACATGCCAAATATCAGTAAAAACTTTTAATTCATTTTTTAAAGAAGTTATCTCCATGAAATATTCAGTATGGATTAATTTATGCTTTTTATTTAGATCAGAATGGGCAAAATAAATGAAATTACAATTATACGAGTAAATGTTATTTCAAGCCCTCTAGCAGCAGGAAATAGCTTCATAACAAAATTACGTAACAGCTGCTATCACTAGTGATCAACATGATAATGTTTTCTCTCTCTTTTTCATGAAGAAAGAGTTATTTAACAGGCTTGTCTTCAAGAAGTTGTAGTGARAAAAAGCCTTTATAGAGGACACAAGTAGGATGCAACAGATATCCTTCAGTAAGTAGACATGTAATTGGTAGTACAGTCTATGTGTTCTCATTTTGACTTGGAAATGTCACCTTGTAGAATAAGTCAGTATAAAGATTGAAATTATCTTGTCTTTTTGTAGGATTTTTGATCACTAGAGTGGCAAATGGTCATTCAAGCCTTAATGAAACAGATACCATGTCTCATCTTGGCAGATCTCATCTCTCTATAATCCCTTGTTAGCTAGTTGAAGGCACCTAGATATGTGGACTACACTCCTCCAAATGCACCCTGGTACAAGGATAACCTTCATCGTCACAAGGATATGTTGCTGGTTTATGCTCTGTATGCAGTCTACCAACACTACCCCATACCTCTGTAAAAATTCTCCAGTGTGTATTGTCACACTGGSTTATTTCATCCCAGGTGTAAGACTGGGATATGATATTAAATATGATATTTACTGAACTTCATGAGGTTCCTGAGAGTCGAGAGTCCATTTCTGCAGCCTATTGAATTCCTACTTGTATGTAGCCCTGATTTCCACTGTCAGCTGGTCCCTTTGATTTGATATCTTCTGCACCTGGATGACAGTGAATTTCCTCCCATTGTSCAGGTTATTAATGAAGTTAATGAAAGTATAGTTTTTTGTCCAGTGATGACTCAGAAGAATTCACGATCCTGTGTGGAGGAAGCTGGGCGAGAAGTAGGATAGCTACCCTGGACTTCAAGAGAACCAACTTTGACCCCTTCAGGGAGCTCCTTGGAGCAGTCCCCTGGGTCAGGGTCCCAGAAGGARWGGGAGTCCAGGAGAGCTGGCTAATATTCAAGCACCACTTCCTCCAAGCTCAGGATCGGTGTATTCCCACAAAAATGAAGTCAAGTAAACGGGGTAGGAGACCTGTCTGGACAGGTAAGGATCTGCTAGGCAAAGTGAACGAGAAAAAACGAGTGTACAGCTTGTGGGAGAAGGCACAGGCCACGTGGGAAGAATACAGACACATCATCAGAGAATGCAGATGCGAAATGAGGAAGGCCAAAGTCCGKGTGGAATTAGAGTTGGCRAGGCATGTCAGGGACAACAGGAAGGGTTTCTATAAGTATGTCAACAGCAAGAGGAAGACGGGGGAAAATTTTAGTGCACTGTTGAATGGGGAGGGGGCCTTGGTGACGGAGGATGCCGAGAAGGCAGAGTTACTAAATGCCTTCTTTGCCTCTRTCTTTACTGCTAAGGCCACTCCCCATGAACTGCAGGGCTCCAATAGAGGTGATATAAATGGGCTAGAGGAAGACCTTCCACAGGTTGAGAAGGATTGGGTTAAGGATCACTTAGGCAAACTGGCCACTCAAAAATCTATGGGCCCAGATGGGATGCAGCCAAGAGTTCTGAGGGAACTGGCYGAGGTTATTGCTCAGCCTCTCTCCATCATCTTTGAGAGGTCYTGGAGAACAGGGAATATGCCCGAGGACTGGAAGAGAGCCAGCATCACTCCAGTCTTCAAAAAGGGCAAGAGGGAGGAGCCAGGCAATTACAGGCCAGTCAGCCTCACCTCTGTCCCTGSACAGGTGATGGAGCAGTTCACCCTAGAGAGAATCTCCAGGCATATGAAGGAGAAGAAGGTGTTGAGGAGCAGTCAGCAGGAATTCACCAAGGGGAAGTCATGTCTGACGAACCTCATAGCCTTCTATGATGGGATGACAGGCTGGCTGAACAAGGAGAGAGACGTGGATGTTGTCTACCTTGACTTCAGCAAGGCTTTTGACACCGTCTCCCATAMTRTCCTCATATGGAAGCTCCGGAAGAGTGGACTAGACGAGAGCACAGTGCGGTGGATCAAGGGCTGGCTGGATRGMAGAGCTCAGASGGTGGTGATAAATGGGGCSGAGTCCAGTTGGAGGCCTGTGGCCAGTGGTGTCCCCCAGGGGTCAGTACTGGGCCCGGTGCTGTTCAATTTATTCATCAATGACCTGGASGAGGGCACGGAGTGCACCCTGAGTAAGTWTGCAGATGAYACCAAGCTGGGCGGAGTGGCCRACACTCTGGAGGGCTGTGCTGCCATTCAGAGGGACCTGGACAGGCTGGTGAGTTGGGCAGAGAGGAACCTCATGAGGTTCAACAAGGACAAGTGTAGGGTCCTGCACCTGGGGAGGAATAAYCCCAGGCATCAGTACAGGCGTCGACCTGCTAGAAAGCAGCTCCACGGAGAGGGACCTGGGAGTCCTGGTTGACACYAAGTTAACCATGAGTCAGCAGTGTGCCCTCGTGGCCAAGAAGGCCAATGGGATCCTGGCCTGCATCAGGAGGAGTGTTGCCAGCAGGTCAAGGGAGGTGATCCTGCCCCTCTCCTCAGCTCTGGTGAGGCCGCACCTGGAGTATTGTGTGCACTTCTGGGCTCCCCTGTATAAGAGGGACGTGGAACTTCTWGAGAGGGTCCAGCGAAGAGCAACTAAGATGATTAAGGGAATGGAACATCTCTCATATGAGGAGAGGCTGAGTGAGCTGGGCCTGTTTTCTCTGGAGAAGAGAAGGCTGAGAGGGGATATGATTAACGTGTATAAGTTCATGAAGGGAGAATGCAGGGAAGAAGGGGACAAGCTCTTCTCATTGATGGCCAGTGATAGGGCAAGGGGAAATGGCCATAAGCTGGAGCACAGGCAGTTGCATCTCCAGGTGGGGAGGAACTTCTTTACTTTACTGTGAGGGTAACAGGGCAGTGGAACAGGTTGCCCAGGGGGTTTGTGGAGTCTCCTTCTCTGGAGGTCTTCAAAACCTGCCTGGATGCCATCCTGTGCCACATGCTCTAGTTGTGCCTGCTTGAGCGGGAAGGTTGGACTAGATGATCTCTAGAGGTCCCTTCCAACCTTGAATATTCTGTGATTYTGTGAATGCAGTTCATAACCAGCCCAATTTTATGCCATGGGATATTATCCCTTAACCCCAACAGTCACATAGTTTTCCATCCATTGCCCCATACATAATTCCCAAGTTTGGTTGCAAGTAGGCTGTGGAAGTCTGCGTCAAAAGCTCTTCTAAACACTTTCTAAATGACATTCACTGTTCTTTCGTCATAGCCTCACAATTTTTTGAAAGGAAACATCAAGGCTTCTGTAGAAGCCAGGAGATTTGAAAACACCTCAAGTCTTATTTTTCCTTCAAGCTGTTAAAATTTTCCTACATCTTGCATCAGTTTATGAATTAATAAACAATGAAAATTAGTTAAGCCACATCTTTAAATGATTCCCCMAAATTGCAGTTTTCTGTTTTATGTTGATATGTCCTTCCCGCTAAAAGTTTTCATAATGAATGCTTTTTTTTGTATTAAAAAGCCATGAAAATWTGTGTATTGATAGATATTATTCTCGTAGCTCCTCCTCATTAAGATAAATTTTATGTATAAATTAGAATTAAAAAATAAATTAAATAAATTGCATATATATTCAGAGAAGTGATTTTACTGTCTTCTATCTAAACACTAAGTCTCATGCTTATGTGAACAGTTGAGATGTCATTCAGATATTAGGTTTGCTGCCCTTACATATTAGTAATGGCTGCTTTCTTTTTCTATCCTTTTCTTCCTAGCCACAACTCAGAGGTCTAAAGTGTTTTTAACCTTTATTTCTTGGTCATTTATCATCAGTGACCATTAGGACTTTTTCATTCTCATTTCCTAGTACCTGCACTGACTGTCCACCACTCTTCTATAGCTCTCCTGAGTTAAAGGGGGCTAAGGAAGCCCCTACTCGATGTTACTGTGCTGATGCTTGTGATAACAGTAGCTCACTGCGTTAAGAGGGCATTAGCACACACCACTCTCTGTGCTGGATGACAATGCTTTATAGATTCATGGGCTGTACAAGGAACATATGAAGTTTTATAGCCCTTCAAGAAAAGGGAAAGTATTGATCTAACTGAAGGTCTCCGTGCCAGTATGATAGTTGATCTTTTTCCCGACCATCCAGCTCTGTCTGAGTTTGACTTCTCATTTTAAAGATTTTTATAGTCATTTTATACTAATTTGCCAAGAAAATAATCTTATACTTCACTTCCAAAATGCCTTGGCATCCTTCTCCTGTTGTCTTTTCAGACAACATTATTTAACTYAGAAGTTTTCATTTGGTCTGGGTTTCCCTTGCATTACATAACCTATATTATATAAAAATTCAGTTATTCTTCCTCTCCTTCCCTGTAAATTATAAAGCTATTATTTTTCAGTATCAGAAGCTATCAAGATTATGAAGACTATTTATACCTGAAGGCATTGTAGTATTGTCCTACACAGATGCAGTTTGCATATGCTTTTCTCACAACACTTYGTAAGATAGAGTTGGCTCCAATGTTTCTGATTTCCCAGCCTACTTSTTTGACTAATTAGATGTTGAGCTCTGTAGATGATTTTGAAGTTGTTTATTCCCTGTCTAATGGCATTATATGTGTCACAGCAATTGGTAATGTGAGGTGTTCAGCTTAGGAAATACACAGGAAACAGCTGGAGATAGCCACTGCCAGTCTGCACTGTCAGTCTTCAGTGAACCTTGCTTTCTCTTTACCCACATGAATAGGCCTACAGAGGAGAGAAAAAAAGAAAAAAAAAAACCAATAATAAGAGAATCCTAATGTGTCCATTAAATGTTATAAGTATTTGATCAATGTCAATAGATAGGGGAAAAAAAAGGAAAAAAAGAAAAACAAAAAGCTCTAGTTCTTCCAATCTTTATATGTAATTATTTCTGTAATTTTGATTTGAAGAATTTTATTTGGTTTTGAATGCGAAGAACCTACTTTTCTTTTAAGTTTCTGACAGATATCTTGATAAACTACAGCCATAAATAAATGCATTTTTTTTTCAAGAAACAAATGACAGTTTTGTACTTTCTGTGGATTCTTGATCTCCTTTTTATCTTCCACCTAAAGTAGTTTCACATTTTAAATGATCATACCTGGCAGTTTCCCAGGTAAAAGAGTCCTAACAGCTCAAAGAATTACCGTCAGGCTATTCATATTGATGCTGCGCTTTGCCCTTCTCATTTGCACTTCTCAGCTCTTCGAATTACAGGAGATCAATGGGGAGCACAGATGATCRATGGGGATCTCCAGCCACTTTTACACTGAGCTTTATTTAAAAAAAGAATGAGAGGAGAATAAAAATTTTAGAAACAGTGTTCTACTCTTACATGTGATGGAATTATTAAATAATAGTTAACAAATATCAGATGGGACTGTATTTTGACTGTGGAGATTTGAAGCTGAAAGCTGAAGTCCATAGGAAAGAAATAGATTTATGATACTGAAAGATAATTGAGAGAAGTAGGRCCTACAAATATCTAAATCAAAGACAATGAGATATGACACAGTTGTATCTATTTCTGAAATCCAGTTTGTGTTATAAAACTAAGTTATAAAGAACTTTTTTTTTATTTCAAGATGATTTGAAAAGGCAACAGGATAATTTCAAGGCATGTACAAAATGATCTTGTACTGAATATATGGATATCCAAGCATATAAGGATAAAGATTAAGGATCTGCAAGCAACTTCTGTTTGTAAATTATATTATTGCTTTGTTGTAATTGTTGTATTCTACTCATATTGTAAAATATGAGTAGAATAACTTAAGGGACTCTGATGGTTAACTTAAATGATCACACTCGTCTACACACAATGATGACTCAGACCCAAATATGTAGTGTAATCACATATGTGCTTTCAGATATTCATGACATTCTGTAGATCTAGACTTTTTTTGTTTTTTGTTTTTTTTTTCCCAGAAGAAAACTGAAATCTAATTTCCCTGAGCTTGATTATATTAAATAAATTGACTTTATCTTTTTTAGCTACACAAAATTGAATATTCATTAAAAAAAAAAAAAAAAAAGGCATTTATACCCTGTATGGGAATACTTAGAAGGAGTAAACTATTAAATAATGCCACTAACTAAATGATTGATTGATTTCCCTAGTTACTGCCAAATAAGATAATTATAGAATCACAATCATCTTTCAAAAAAAAAAAAAAAGTAATTGTTTTCAGCCAATTTCCAAGCTCTGAATACCTGCATTATTTAGACAAAATCTTGTTAACTATATATATATCCTGTGATGGAAGAGTAGCTGTTTGTTTTTTCTTTTGTTCCCAAATATTCATAACTATATCTATTTAAATTCAGTGTCTACTGCATTTGAAGACAGATAGTTTGTATTCCTTCTATCTTAATAGTTTAATTGCATTTCTGTTTAGGTATTCTATACAAAGCTGTGTGAGTAAATTGAAATTCTGGCCTTCTGCTGGCCTAATTTTGTATTCCAAAGGAAGGAGGACTTTCACTCYAGTCCACAAAGGCCAATATTTTTCATTATCTCTGAACATTGCATAGAGCCAGAAGAAGGGAATCACAGAAGTGGACAGTAATTATGACTGTTATATAACCACAAAAGGCCAAGCTACATCAGAACTCCATTTCAAAAACTTGAATGAATAATGTGTATTAGTAGTAATATTAATTACTTGATGCARTAGGCTCACCGAAATAACTTATATTTTTCAAAGCAAAGAAAATTCTGGATAAAGAATTTTTTAGTTATTCTTGATATACTATTTTTTTTCCAGAAGACATTGTTACATGTTTTATAGTAAAGTCTTTTGAGTTTAATCTGTTAATGCCTGCCAAAAATGTTGAGAGAAGCAATGTGGTTGGACAGTAAAAGCTCAGGGATATTGCTCAGGGATATTGCTCAGCTTAGCAATATGCAGCTCCACTCATGGTAAAATTCTCATGTTCACTTTCTGCATTCTTTCACTATAAAAAACTAAAAATAAAATGCTAATAATTAAATGTATAGTGTTTTTTTAAACCAAAGCTAAACGTTCTTTGTCTTAACTACTATTGGAAGTATTTGCCTGAAAAATTAAATGGATTTCTTTTTTTTTTCAAAAAATCTTTTCAAATTGCTTGGGAAATGGTATCTCCAACTAGGACTTCTCTGGATTAAATACTCAATACAATTTAAATATTTGTATTGGGTGAAAAAAATACTTYTTTTCTTTTGCAGCATTTGTTTCCCATCTTTGAATAGACACAACAGACAAACATGCAATTTGCCCTGGCTTTTGTCTAACTGCAAATAAAAGATTAGGTACAGCTGACCCTACAAGCTCAAAGACAAAAGCAAGCATTGTCAGGCACTTTCTATTAGCTGGGGTTTTATTCTGGAAATGTCAGAGTTCTGTGAAGCTTTTCTCYCCTTTGTTTTAATAATCTTATCCAGTGGGTATGGTTTTCATGTTAGCCAGCTCTCCAGCAAATTGAAAGGTCAAGACACTTAGACACTTAGGGCATGGATAATGTCATGAGCTTTTCTGTCCTCTGCTGGAAGCAAGGAGTTGGGGTCATGGCAAAGAAACAGAAAGCTTAACAGATGSAGTTAAAAGACAGTAGTTTTTGAAATACTGTTTACACCAGACTTGAACAATGCCTCATATGGATAATCATAAAAAAGGAGAGAGAAAAATAAAATCATTTGGCAGATGAGAGAAATTGATGTTAGTGAGGTAAAAATAAGTTAATGATTTTAAAAAATTACATTTCCCATGCCTATACAAGAATTCCTGCACTGGTTTTATACCTTTTTTTTTTTACTAACATACAAACTCTTGTTTCACTTTTAAGGTTCTACTGTACCACTGTTCTCACTGCTTACATTCTGTTTCTTAGGACAGTTCTATTTTTCATTAATCTGTGGCACTGCATTTCTTTYYTTTTTTTTTTTTTTTTAATCTATGTCCTTAGGAACCTTTACAGCTCATCTGCACTGGTATGCGACGCCAGACTGCTCTCTGCATCCCTTGTAAACAAAAAAACAACCAGCAATAACAACAACAAAAAAGAATCCCCAAAGGAAAAATTCCTCTCAGTTAAACTTCCAAGCGTTTCCTGTCTGCTCTTTGTATTACCGATTTTGTCTTGTGTAGCTAGAGATATCTGCTTTCATATTCCAACACATTTGTTTAAAAAATAGAGCACATATCTAAATCTGAACTCAGTCTTTGCAGCCTGCTTTATTAATGAGCAGGTCACTCCATCCCAATGATAAGTATTAGTCRTATAGAGAGAAAGAGGCTTAGAGGAGAGAAATTGAGAGAGGGTCAGCCTGTTAATGGATGGTGGGAAGGCACAGCCGTTGTGACCCCGGTCATCCCTGCAAATGAGCATATGTTCCTAATTGACTCCACTTTGTGTGTGTGTGTTTTTKGGGGGGGCTTGTTACCTGTTTAGCTCTGCCTGAGCACAGCAGCTTTTCATCCATACAAAATCTTTGGCAAGGAAAAAAGCATAGGTCATGTAAGGAAGGGCTGCAGGCCTCAGTTCCTTCTGTGTTGACTGGGGCACTCTTCTTACACCTCTTACGCTGTAGTGCATAAGCTCAAGGGAAGATGCTTGTGGTTTGAGCCACAAGGCAGATTTTATCCAACATTTTTGTATCCTTAAGCATCAATTTGGGTAACTTTTGCCTGTAAAGAATAGCAACTGATTTATTGATCCTCCCCCCCCCCCCCAAAAAAAAAATATGTGCAGCAAACTAAATTTTCTCAAAATTCTTCTCAGGCAAATGCATGGCTTGACACCTTTTTGTAATAGAGATGACAGTCTTTTGCAGTCCAATCTTGCTTTTTTTTTAAAATCAGATCTCAAGTTCAGATACTTGCTAGCAAAACCTTATATGGTAGGGGAAGAAAGGTGTTAATAACTAATTTGAGGAACTTAAAATGAATAGTGAAATTTCACACTAAAGGGCTACCTACTTATAGAGAAAATCACAGATGCATACTTTACTTTTACACCAATACTCTAATTCTCRCATATTTCCTGTTGTTTTATTTTGAGAAAAACTTTTTGTCTCTTTAAAAACTGGGAGAAAATCCATACTTTGATTTAAAATAAAGCACATCATTGATTTCAACATCTYTTGTGGAACTACTACAGAAATTGTATCTACTTGATAATTACAGAGTTCATCAGAAATTCAGGAAATGACATTTCAGTTCTCTTTTCTTAAAAAAGAAGAATACAAAACTCCTTACAGTTAAGGACTCTTTGTGTTGGAATTTTATATAAAACATTTTAATGAAACAATAAATGTTGAGACAAAGTATCTGACTTCCTGCCATTCCAGTCYCTGATACATAAAAATTTCAATTTTRTTTGTTAAATAAAATACTAGCTATCAGAAAAGTAGATTCTTGTCTACTTAACTGCATTCGTTATACTGTAGGGTGAATAAARCAAAGAAAAGAACCCATGTAGAACACTATACTAATTACATAATTTAAAAGAAAATTGTTAACTCTAACTGTACTTTTTWAAAAATTTTATTAGTAGAATTCATTAGTATGAAAGCGGACCCAATCACCTGTTACAAATATTTGTTACATGATTTGGACTGAAATGTTAACAAACAAGAAAGCAAAACTAAAACTCATGTTACTCCTGTTACTTCTTACAGTTTCATGGTTGTAATGTCTAATGTACTGAGCAATGAAATCACTCCTTCTCCTCCTCTGTGAACCTAGTCATGTCTYAGTGCTTGTTTTTCCTCAGATAAAACAAATGCATACAAAATTTTGTGATGATGATGATGACATATTTGGGGGGGAAAAAAAAAACAAGCACACTTTGCTTAATTTAGCATTTTTAAATATAGACTTTTTTTCAGCTTTATCATATTCACATGCCAAATAAACAAACCAACAGCCAAAAATCTGGCCAACATGTGGATGTGTCTTTGGTAAAGAATGACATTTTAAAAGCCTATTGAAATGTAAAAGYGTATACATAGACATTTGTCTTCCCTTAGAAGTTGAATCATTTGAAAGAAAAAAAAACCCTAAATCTGATTCAGCTTAGTTGTTTTTTAAAGGTAGAATTTGCTGGTATGAAAGTATAGGCATGTTGTTGTTCTGCTAAAACAGAACAGACAGTGTGAAAGTGATCACGAGATTAAATGGTGTGCTAAAAACAAATGAGCTTTGGCATACAAAGTGGCTTTGCCTTGTTCGTGATATCACTTTGATTCATATGCTCAGCAGAGCATGAATGAAATAAGGACTGCAAGGCTGTGTTTCGGGTTTCTGTGCGCTAAATAATAGTTCAAATTTTCCTTATCCAAATCGCTGTCTGTATATATTAGCAGCTATGTACTGTACTGGGGAAATATGTATCCTGCTAAATGGTATCTTACTAGATACAATCTAATTAAAATGTGTTTTTAGAAGACAAGAAGGTAGTTTATCTGATAAGAAGCTTTAAGAGCCAAAAAGCAGCAGAGTACAATAACATGCAAAGTTCAGGTTCAAGTTTACAGGAGGATTACTGTCTCAAGTTACTGCAATCAAGACCTGCTCATTTGCAAACCCTGAAATCAGGGAAATTTCTTTAAAAACATCTGAACAAGGAGTTAAGTTGTTTATATGCCATCAATCCATTGTAAATCACATTTTGGAAGACAGATAGGTTGGATACTGAAGCAGTGAATAAATCCTCTTCTGCATGAATGAGACTTAGGAAGACTCTGCCTTAGCAACCACTAAGCAACTATCAGATGATCTAATACCAAGGAGAACTGGCAACATGGAACAGCTTGCTAACAACTGAGATCTGATGGTTTGTAGCATGTAGGACGTGAATGCTAATTTAAAAATAAGAGGCATTGGCATGGACTTGTTATTGACAGAGAAGGCACAATGCTAGCACCAGAAACCATGACATTTCCTGGGCTTGCATAACATCTTCACCAAATATACTCAACATATTGCAATTGTTAAAAAAGACGAAATCCTGAAGCGAGGGAAGCCACAAGCTATATGAATTCAATAAGTGACTTTATGTTTCAGCTACCTATGGTAAGAGTACTGCAGTAATTTTTTTTTCCTGGTTGCYCTCAGTTTTAAAAACTAGAATTTTCTGAATTGTTTTCCTGTAGATTTTCCTCTGTTAGAGCCTTCAAATGCAGTTGATGGTAGGCTATATCTCATGTAAACCTGCCACATATACCATGTTGCTGCTGCTCCTGAAATACAAGAATGTTGGAAAAGGACCCAGGAAAACTCTTCCTTGTGATTGCATATCTGCCTAGGCTGCTTCTGAGAAACGAGAGTGGCAACTTGCCACATCTTTTGTTTCCTGCATGCTTACGGCAGGGCCTGTCCCTTACCCTTTCTCTCAGCTTTCTCTTSTGGAGGAATCCAGACCTGAAGTTTGCATATGGCCGAGAAGAGCTGTGGTCAAGTTTGGCCACTATCAAATTAGGAAAAGAACAAACTTTTTTGCATATCATGAGCAGAAACTTTTTAACAGTGATAGAAGGATAGTCTGACTTGCAGGTATAGTTATCATATTTCTCTTTAGTTTTTCATTTTCTGTTGTTTCCTTTAAATAAACCTGAAAATCATTCATTCTTCTCTATTTATAGAAAATAAATATTTTACTTGTTTAGGGACATCAGGTTTAAACCATTCTGAGTTTATGTCACCAAATAACAAAACTGACTAGAGAAGATCATTTACAGTCAAACGTCAGGAATCTCTGCTAATTCATATGCCTGCATTCTCCCAAACATGCTGTTTATTTCTTAATTTTATTAATGATTTAAAAAATATACC
Source organism: Nothoprocta perdicaria (assembly GCF_003342845.1). Lineage (NCBI taxonomy): Eukaryota > Metazoa > Chordata > Aves > Tinamiformes > Tinamidae > Nothoprocta > Nothoprocta perdicaria. The sequence continues at coordinate 901,564 of NW_020454627.1, forward strand.
CATAAAACCAAGTAATTTTCCCAATAGCAAATATTATATCTGTTTTTCTAGCTTAATCTCAGTCAATTAATTATATTTTATGGTCCATAATTGCTATGCTACAGATGAGGGTGTGGAGAAAAACTTTGGAATTGCATTCAACTGTCTATCTTAAGATATTCATAACTGCTTAGGTTTTGGAGAAATTTTCACCATGGATGTGATGCAAATATTGCCTTGCTGATGAGTTTCTTATATATTCCTTTCAAATGTCTTCTGCAGGCCACTGATGCSTTGGATTTCTACTATAACTGGAGGTATAAAGACAACACCATTAAGCATAGTAATCTGCCTAGTTAAAAAAAAAAATGGTGCAAAGGATCCTTAACAGTATTCTATTCACTGTAGACTAGTGACTTTTAGTGGACTACTTCCAGTCTCTTACAGGGTTATGTGTGTTCATCTTGACACATTCTCACAGCACTTGTTTCCTAACCTGGGCAGATGAAATTCATTTTTGTACTTCCACGAGTGCAGAAGATGTTCCTCCAACTATAAACTATACATATTTTTGGTGTCAAGACACTAAACTCTCTAAACCTGCTGGTCTGAGCCAGGGAAGTTTTAATTTTTCTGTTCTTACCTGCTTTGGCAAGCAAATACTAAGTCTTTCAGCACATCTGCCAGTATAAAAATATCACTCTGATACTATGTAGAAATTACTGCAGTAGAGTAGGATTTTTTTTAATAAAACAAAACAAACAAAACTGTACTTTTCACCATACTCCTAAGGTCACTATCCTTTGCTAGAAGATGCTGTGCTAAATTGAGGCATTACTAAGGAATTTATTTTGATTCCTTATTCATCAGTATAATAGCTTCTAAAATACAGTGAAATTAAATGAAGAGACAGAGTATAAGTTATATATCTGTCCTGAAAATTATGCAATAAGAACACAAACACAGTAAAGTTTGAAGAGTGAGACTAGTGGAAACACATTGAGAATTCCTGTACAAAAATCCAGAGTAATGCAGCAGATCCATTGACAGTTTGATTACAAGGCAACATCTGGAGACTTCTAGCTTCACCAATCAGATATGGTATTCAATTATTTAAGATTGCATCTTCCCATCCAAGTACAGTAGACATACAGCAGAAAATGTATGCTAAAATTCATATGTATGATGTTGATATTTTAAAGAACTTGCTAATTACATACTTGATTATGATGTAGAAATGAAGTTTAAAATATAATTAAAATATTTTATTCTGAGTCAACTTAAAGTCATATCTGGAAATTTTTGAAAAGTAGAATAAGGGTTTTTTTCAGATGCGTAATCATAACATCAGTCTTTTAGCAACATTTTATTTTATGGAAAATATTTATGTCCAAGGATGGTTGGAAGCTTTAATTGATTTTTCACAGTTCAGTGCAGTACAGTCAGTTTTKGCAAATATTTTTTTCCTCTCATTCTCAATTAAGTGTCCCAAACTCAGGATTAATTTCAATGGAGCAAGTGGMTACTGTGCACAGAATTCAAATATAATATTTTAACATTTTTCAAAGTTAGTATAAAAAAATGTGTGTTATATTCAGTTTGTGAGTATTRAATTTCAGCATATATTTTCCAATCAACTGAGTTTTGACCAGTCTATAAAATGTGAATGATGGGCTAGATACTTAATTCCTAACTTGGGTAGCATCTTACTTTTCCATACTTTTTAATCACATTTGATCTTGAGCAGGGGTATTCTCACTGAAATCAGTTTTGATGTTTCTGTCCATATGATCAATATGTGTGTAAAGATTTGCAGGGTTTAGCTTGCTGTATGCCTCAGAAAAAAAAAAGCCTCATATAGTAACTGGCTAGCTGTTCACATTTAGCAGATAATTTAGAATGTAGTTGATTTTTTTCAACTTTTTTTTACATATGACTGGGTGTGGTGGCTGTGTAGTGGACCACAGCTTTCTAGTTTGAGTCATAAAAGAAAAATTGCTATGTACAAATTAACATAAATAATATTATATGTCAGCAGATTTGTGATTGAAGTATGACAGCATTTTCTGCATTGTAAATGGTTATGCATATTTTTATCCCTCTTTCCCTTTATAGTGTGCATTGTATTAGAACTGATAGCACATTGTCACCTTTATTTCTCATTTGCCATCTCTGAGATGAAATCTGTATATATTTACATTGGAATTATACATTGTCTCTGTCAAAAGGCACAAGTCAAGGTTCATCACCAAGCAGTATATCAGAATGGGTTGCAGGAGTGGTTTGGGTCTTTTCCCCAGGCCAATGCTGTCAGTGAAGGGACAAATTTTCACCTCAAACTGAGGCAAAAGYGTATGTTTTCTTTTCATGCCTCTCCATCCCATGCTAGCAGTAAATTCAAGTAGGAGATCTAATCTTGATTGGTTTTATGTCTGCTGGGCAAATTTTAGGAGTGTGGCTTTGAAACTGAGAACATATTTAGAAAAATATAAGCTGTGGTGACAGTGACTGGAAAAATGGCAGGAGCATTATTTCTGCCCATGCTCCATGCACAGGAGTCAGCAGCCTTTCATAGGCATAGAACTCCACAGTTTATCATCAGGACCAGAAAGGCAAGAGGGACCCCACGTTTCACTGCCTGAGGATGCCTTCCTGTAGAAAAGTTTAATTAAAACATGTCCTCGGCTGTATTTTATCCTGTGAAAGGCTGGCCGATGCTAGAGTTAATGCCCCTGTAAATTCCTTTGGCAAGTGTTATTAATTTGACAAGAGCCTTGGGAAGCAAAAGATCCTAAGGTCAATAAGTTCTGCCTCCCTGGGAATGCGGAGGTGCCCTTGACAGCAAGTACTGAAAGGAGAAGAGAGAAAACAGCCCATCTRTAATGACAACAAATGAATAACTGCTTTTATAGCACTAATTTCAAAATATATTTTAATTTTACAGTGAATCTGTATAGTATGCCCTAAATGATCTTCTATGTTTCTATCTAGGAAAATTATTCTACTTATATATCTGATTGATACATATTTAAGTTATTATTGAATTTTATATTAAAGTAAATTAGAAGTTCACAGAATTATATGTTTACCTTACTAAAGTCAAAACATATGTCAAATGTTCAGTGGCAATCTTAGAGCTCCTTATACTGATGGATTCAGTGTTAGATTAGCTTATATTCAATTATATGAATGGAACTTTGCTATTTAATACCACTTTGTGTGTTGGAGATACGTATATTTCTCTATACACTTGGTCTGGTCTCATTTAGATTGTTAAAGGAGAGAGACACAGAGAAAAATGCAAGCAATCAAGTAATGTCCTGAAGATGAAGCTCATGCAAATGGGAATAACTGAAGTTAATAAATTTTAATACTTAAGAAAAAAAAATTGCCAATGAAGAAAGTAGCATTTGGAAAGCAAGAGAATTGCACTGTGTGGATCTGAGTTGTATCTAGGGAAAGAAAGGTTCCTTTAGTATGGGAGAATGACCTATAGTTTCTTGGACATCTGTCTTTTTTTTTTCCTTCTTCCTTTGGCAGTGTTCTTAATTCTTTAGAAAAGTCAGAGAAGGGAAGATAAGTTTAATTAAAGAGTGCCATTACTCTAAATATCAGTGAGCACAGTATAGTTTAACTGCAACAAAATGATGTATTTATTCTACTGCTTAATAGTACTTCAAGTCATTTCCTTAGCTTCATATTACCTAGCAGTTTGTCTGAGCAGTTTCTTTCACAGGGTAAATAGATAAATTTTTTAAAGGATCTAGTATTAGAGTATATTTTTAAATAAAATAAATTTTCTTTAGTTCCTATTAGTTGTATAGAAAACACCTGAAAACAATTTTCTCAAATTTATAAAAAATCTCATGTTTGAAATGAGAATGAGGAATCAAAAATTTAATCTAAACTGAAGAACTTGCCAGAAAGAAATGAACAAATATAAACAAGATCAGGAAAATATCTTTGAAAACAAATAAAATAATTAAAATATTTCTACAGCAAGCAGTTTGTGAAAGATGAAGCCAAGCGGTTTTAAAAAAACAAAGATTATCTCATTTTCCAAATTTATTATTCTAATAAATAAATAAATGATGAATAATACAGTTCATTTTACAAAAATGTCAAATTACAGTTTCAAATGGTCTAATATCAATATTAATAAATTCTCACCAGAAAGACGCAGCGAATTCAGATGACTTAGCTATGGCAACTGTAAAGTAAAATCAACTTTACTAAGTTACCTAATGAAAAAAAATGTGCATTTTAAAGACAACTAAATATATGGATATTTGTGTATTTTTACTGGGGTACAATAATTTCATCAATCTAATTTATAATTTGTATGGGTTTAATTCAGTACATCAGTTGTACTGCAATAACAGTACTATTATGAATTACATCTCTTCTCTACCTGGGATATTTTTGTGAGAGAAAGCCACTGCAAAGCCAGCTGGCAGATAGGCTAGGAAATAATAGCCAAAAAAAAAAAAAAAAAGGACAAAATAACAACAAGAATCTAAGGCTTCCACAACAGTGAGATGTAATATGAGTTACCTACGAATCATATACAGTATGAGATTGTTCCAAAATACTCCTGACCTTCTGGACTTATCTATTAAAAGAACACATGAGCATATGAATTATATTATGCGGATGCTTATGGACTTTGATTATAATTAAAACTAAATTTCAAATAGCTATTAAAGTTACTTTAATGTTTCCTCCTGTCTCCAGCCCTGCTTCTCCAGATGATCCGCTTTCAGCAAATCGTTTTTGGCCTTTAAATCTCTGCTAAATGCATACCCCTTGAAAGCAACAGAAAATATTCTCATAATATCCATATAGTTCTCTTGACTATTAAGCTGCAGCAAAAGTTGATCCTTAGAATATGTTGAAATTATAAATATATATCTTAAGTCATTAGTGTAGATTGCCTTACAATTGAACATAAATTAAAGATTTCATTTCTTGAAATTAGTGGCTTTGTTGAGTGCAGGGTACATAGGCAAAGAAAGGACATTTCCCAAAAAGAATGTATGCATGTACTTGCTTATGTTAGAGAGAAACTTGATGAACCAAGTAACTTCCTACACTGATAGATCTATGCAAATACAAATTAAGTAACATATCATCCAACTGGATATTGTATTCTGTGGTAACTTTTGTCCTGTTCTACTATAGTTCTATTTTAATTTCTAACAACTGTTTTCAGAGCACCAGTATTGGACTTTAATCAGATAAAACAACTGGTCTTAGTAAGTGTACAGGACAGATGAGTGAAAAGCACAATGAAATGTACTCCCTTTAAAATATATTTTTGGCATTGTGTGTGAAATTGTGTCACTGTTTCCTGTGATCTTGTTTAGTCTAATTGATTTTATTAATTGTTAATATGTATTGTTAATATTAATTGTATATATGACATCAATATGTTAACATATTGATGTCATATATATTTTGACTTCTGCAGCAAACACACGAGCAAAACATTGTGAATATTCTCAGTGGACACTGAGGTCTATGCTTAGGAAAATTTGTTACCGCTCTTCTGTTTGATTTGTACTCAAACTGAGGTATAGCAAATACGGTTGCAAAAAGACTGAGCCAAGATATTTGAAGTACATTTTTCTCAGCACATGGTTGCAGTTTGTCTGTTGTTGTGGCTGGACTTAAAGCATTTATTTTTCTTGTGATATTATTTGTTTTTCTGTGGCAAACACCATATCCCATTTCTCTGTAAGCATGATGTACAGAGCACTGAACAGTTTCTCACTGAAACTGAAATTATTATCAGACAATAATGTTAGGACTGCTTGTTTCAGAATAGTTGTATCGCACAGAGGACAAGATAATGAAAAGTTGATATAGAATCCTCCTTTAAGTCATATCACCTGTCACCCAAATATTAGGTTCTAACAGAAATATATGAGAAAAACTTGAAGTATTTGGAAATGAACTCCATACACATCAGAAAGATGAAAACAAGTTGACGTATTTAAGATCCATTTCTTTAAGATGTTCAAAGCTAGAGCGGTGGCTCAGCAAATGAAATATTGTTTAGGGCAAAGTTTCAGGAATGTATATTGTCTTAATTTTGCTAAACATGTATAATCATGTTTAAGGCATGCACTTACAAATTTGGAAACACAAACTAGAATCATAACTTGGACTCAGAAAGCTACTGCCAGTCATCCTAACTGTGATAGGGGAGTGATATGAAAACCAGATTCTTCTTTTGAATACTTTTGGCTCTATTTTCCGCAGACAGTCAACTCTAGTTTGGGGTTTGGATGAGCATTGCAGCTGGGTTTGATTTTTAAAGGCAGGATGAATAATAGATTTATGAGAGTATAAATATGGCCTTTCTTGGGGTTTTATGTCAGAGACTAGAAAGCACTATAGCAGCTTCTTTTAAAGAAATGTATTAATCTTGAAGAAAGAAAAAATGTTCCCAAATTTGTTTTATTAAATTGGAATTTTACACCAATATTTTCAACCTATGCATATCCTGAATTTTGGAGTACAGAGCCAGGAAACGCTCCTTACACTGGGAGTAAAACAATACAGTGACAGTAATTATGGCCTTGTGCTATTTTCAGTAGTTAGAAGTCAAATTAGTCAAAACATGAATTTAACGGAGTAGGCTGTATATTTTGCTGTTCAATGGTAACATTTAACTACTATATTTAGTAGTAGTTCCTGTTAACACTTAGAGAAAAGAGAAAGGTCTGGAAAGGACCTTAAAAGGTCACCTCAACTATGCTAGCAGTGTGTCTCCTTTTGTTTATCCTAAGCATATAGCTATAAGGCCTAAAGCCTTTCTGAAACATGACAGGACCGAACCATTTTGTCCTTGACTGAAGTCAAGCTTCTCACAAAGTTCATCTTCCCTGTGGTAGGCAATGTCTAATTCCCACTGTGAAGTATTCTAATTGTCTCATCATTTTACTAGGCTTTCTTCCTTGGTAGATAGATGGGATAATTGTAGGTTGTCACGTAGAACCAGGGGTATTAATGTCGCTGCTTGTCCAGTTAGGTAAGTGTAAACTACTGTTTTAGTAAGTCTTCTTCCCTTCATGCGTACATCTTGTCCAAAAAGAAGTAAATCCAGAATGCACCCCCGAGAATAATCACCATTCACATGTCTGTAATTTAACCTGGTCTCAGGTTATTCTTGGTCTAGAATCAGACCCTCTCTCGCTGTCCCTGTCTAGGGCATTAGTACCAACTCTATGTCCAAGAAACTGTGTTCCAGAGCTGGGCGCTTTGCAGAACAAAATCACAGAACAGGACCATATAAGCAGTGGGGAACATGTGATGATTCTTGTAAGAGACTGCAACACTTTAGATTCTTCTTTAAAAATATTTTATAAAACCCCTTTTGGATCCCTTCTTAGCTAAAGTCAGAAGAGAATTTTGTAGTATTGTTTCCAATTCATACTTTTTCTTCCAGTTTTTAGTATTAACTTTAAATATCTGCTAGAGTATTTTGCATAAAGTAGTTAGGCATCTAATAACCAGTGGAATGGGCCTTGTTTCAGCAAATGACCTTATTTAATGCCATGCTGCTATTGGACTGTTTTTTTCTGTTAATCATTTCCAGAATATTTCACAATACACTGACTTCTAAATACTAGGGAATCACTTTTGTTATATTATTCTTGTTTCAGAATTCCTCTTTCATAATAATTCTTTAAAAAAAATAGAAAGAAGGAAATATTTATTAGTATAAAATTCTATCCTAAAATTCTATTTAAGTAGCAATTTTAACAATGACTTCTACTGCTGCATGCAAAAAGCTCCTTAATTATGTATTTGATAGTGCTTCAAAATTAGTTAGATGTTCTCTTTTCTGACTATGTACCATTTTCCCAAACATGTTCACAGGTATAGCTCTTGATGACATAACTACCTGTTTACACAGAATTATTGAAGCAAGAGCAGTAAGTGTCAGAATATTGACACTTTCCCACAGCAGTAATTGAAATCCTAGCTTTCCTTTTATATGTCTATTCATAATAGCAAAGAACAGTTGTTTTTAGAGATACAGAAAAAAGGTTGAGTGTTGTTAACAGTTGTACCTACAACAATTTTACATTGTATAATGTGCAAAGTTCTTTCTTTTAACATAGCTGGCATGCAGAAACGATCGTATTGCAGCTCTTTATTTCTGGTAGAAATGATGTTTTAACAACTCACCTATCTACTCCATTGTAGGCATCTCAAGTTAAAGACTATMTGTAGAGGAAAGGAACAGTTTTTTCTTTGTATTCTGTGGAGAGAGAGAATAAGTGATGGCTTTGTATTACAGCAAATGAGAAGCCTCTCTGAAATGTCAGCAAAGCTGTGGCAAAAAGCATCACACCTGACATCTAAAAGCAGGTTTAAGGAGAATTTTGGAAGAATACAGGAAACATTTCCTGATCTGGGAGCAAATTCACATGAGATTAATCCCACATTCACCTTTTCTGAAAAAAAAAAAATGTGGTCTTTTATTTTCATGATCAAGTTTCTAGACTGTCACTTCAGAAGAGTGGAATCTTTTCCTCCTATTTGTCCTACATACATAGCAAAACATTAGTCTGAAGATGTAGGTTCTGCACATCTCTGATCTTTTTCTCTGTTTGTGTGGGGATTAGTCCATTTCTGGAGATGAATAGAGCCCTCTGCTGGTGCCTGCCAGCTTCAAGAATATATACTGTGCTTTTGTAATGTTAAATGGTGCCTTGTTAGCTTGAGCCTGTCGTGTGTATAGTTGTTTGACTCTGCACAGTTTGCTTGTCTTCTTCTGCATGTGTAAACACCTTTTTCCAAGAAGTAAATAGTTAAAATCAGTTGCTGTAATACCATTCTGTATAGCTGCTTGCAAGAGGATTGTGGCTTTGCATTTGAAAGCATGAGGGAAGTGGTTTACTTCATTTCTATAACCACCAGGGATTCCCAGGCTGCCTGATTCTTGCAAAGCCTTTGATTTGATCAGAGCTGCGCCTTTTCTGCCTGCAAGTATCCTTAATGAAAAGAATATTTTGAGAGGTATGAAGGAATTCCTCAAGAAAAGAGATAGTACAAGGAGGGAGGGAAGAACGAGGAGATCGTCTTGCTGGAGTGCTGGAAAGAAAAAGTGAAAGAGTCGCAGTTAGGAGAGAAGAGAAATATGATTATGCAGCATTAGAGCTGCAGTAGCCTCTGCAGAATAGGAAATAACAGAAGCAGCACAAGAAGGCAGATTTTTCCCTTTGAAGTCACAGATGGGAGTCTCCCTTACACAGGCATACAGGTCTTCCTCTATTTTATTGTTGACAGTTGAACAATTAACTGCAGTGCATTTGAAAAACCTATTGAAGGAAAGGGTATAAATCTTATATTTCATTTTGTTTATTAAGAGGAGATGCCTAAGGTGTRTGTAATTGATTTAATATTCTTGTTAATAACAATGTCTAATTAAGAAATCCATTAGAAGTCTACCATTCTAATTTAACTGGGGARATCCTGGAACTGTTCTGTAAAATGAATGCTTCAGGTTTTTATGGGTTTTCTAATCAGACATTTTCATTGTCTGCATTGGTTCATGTTTTCACAGCATGTCTATGACTTAAGTATGAATTCCTTGATTGATTGATAATACTAAATCTGGAGAGGAATATATATTTTTTTAATCTTATTAACATTACAAGCAGTATGATGGTTTATGATAGTCACTTTTGGAACATCACAAGATCCTTCACTTATTCAATCACAGCAATAAATCTGTATGTGGAGAGCTCATGTTAGGTGTTTTCAACATCGATACTTTGAATAACAGTAAATTCAGAGTGACATTTCTGAAATAAAAACAAGCATTACAGATACAGTCTTTGTAAGATGCTGTGATGAAGGCTTTGCTGAAGGCACATCCACCATTAACTGGCAGTATAACGCTGATTTTTGAGTTCTCTTACTCTGTACTACAAGTTGTATGAATAAAACATCTGTGTTTGGCTTGGAAAAAAAAAAAAAAAAACCACCAATCTCTTACAATCTGACAGTCTTTAGAGCACCCCAATATATTTCATGTGATTTTTACAGATASAATGTCTAAACTTATAGTTACAAGATGAACCCAGCAAGGTATTTTGCACCATGGTGATATAAACATGTTTCTTAGTACACTGAGTACTTAGTACACTGAGTTCCTTCCTGGGAATATCCTCCTCTTTTTGCAGGCTGTCAATACCTTTGACCCTGTATAGGTAGGTGGCAGGGGATTTCTATCACCTCAGTGTTTCTCAACTTCGGCATTTGTCAGAGAYAGCAATTCTAACCTGTTTTAGAAAAGAAGATGGTTAATTTCTCCTTCCAAATACTTTATTTGTGAAGAAGGAAAAATGGATAAAAACAGAGGAACAGCAGATGACTTTCCCTTACATGCCTCTATAGAGTGAATTTTCTCTATCCRTCTCATTGTAGTTATGTCATATACTTCAATTCTGCAAAATGGATCTACATTTTAAAAGCTGCTGTCCTGTATGTGACATATCATGAAAATTTTAAGCACTTGTTCTCTCCTAAAAGCACCTTATTTGTCTTGTTTCTCTTTTTAAGGAGTTTGGTAAATTAATGATCAACACTGGAAGTCCCTTTATATTTTTCTAGCATTAAAATTCACAAATGTCTGAAAATTGAGAGCATGTGACCATGGTTACATATGAGGACAAGGAGCACATAAACTTGTAGACATATATTATGTGATGAACAAATTTGCTTAGGATTTTAGGATTCCACTGTCATTCTACTACTCCACAAAGAAAAAAAAAATAAAAATAAAAAGCATATCTCACTATCCATACCTCTTATGTTTTTCTTTACCCTTATTCTACAGAGAACTGCTAATGTCTTTTTCAGCAGCAACTTGACTTTCTTCAAATTTTAATCTTCTCTGTTATTGAATTTTCCATTTACACTTCATGTTTGCTTTTGATATTGAAACAGAAAAAAAGATGCCCAGCTTCCTCAACACCTGCAGTATTAAAGGAAAAATTACTACCTTTACCTATGCTAAATCGGAAGTTAGTCTTTCATTCAAATGGTCAAAAACCATGTCATGGTATAAAGGTGTTACATCCAATACCTATTGATGAATTTACTACCTTTTCAAATACTTTTATAGTGATTGATTGTTTAATTATTACTATTACTATTACCGTTATGTGGGTAACAATAGATATGCAGATTTTCAGCCTAAAGCTAAGGYTACATTTTTACATCATGGAAGAAGAAAACAACACCTTCCCACAGTGCATGGCTTTGATTGATTATGTGTTAATGTGCACAGACATATGTGTATCTGCATGTGTGTTATGTATCTATACACATCAAATTACAAGGAATAGATTCCTCAGTCTTCCTTTCCTCATCTCAAGAACAATGTTTTCTTTTTTTTTTTTCCTAAATCACACATGTATCTCAGTGTAGACAAAACATTGGGTGAATTGCAGTGAAGATGCTGTACTGAAGAATGCTCTCAGGTGTAGTTCGACTATATATATGCATATGTATATATGTATATGCATATATGTAGTATGCCACATCAGTGATGACAATGAAGACTGCATTTGAAAAAGACTACAGAGAATACTTTCTATGTTCCCTATATTCTGTAGGCTATATGAACTTTAATGATGTCAGTAAACGCTGCGAGTGAAAGYTTCAACATTCAGAGAGAAGCTCTGTTTTCAAACTGCTTGAAACAAACTATGTGCATTTATAGCTTTTTAACTGTCATTAGTTTAAGCTATTTTTCAGAAAATTTCAATTCACCATTACCTGTGTGAGAAACACCAAAGTACTGAGTACTGAGTACTACTGGAGTTGATGGGTTTTGCTTTCAGCATTCCAGTAGGAATTGAAAATGGAGAATTATCAGTATGTTCTCAAAATGCATGTGTATTTTACTGATAGATGGGAGCATTTCCATATTTTGAATATAATTTAGAATCTCGGGGATATTTGGCACAGAGTTTTCCTTATTCCACATAGAGAACACCACTACCAGCATAGCAGAGTATATGAGGATCATTTACAGCTTGTAAAACACTAAATAAAAACATTACATTTTTATTATAAATCACACTAGATAGCAAATCAGCAATAATGATTCATTCATTTTATTTGTGAAATCACTATATATTTACCTTAAACTTTTCAAATAATTTTGAAGAAATACTTCAGCTTCCTCTCCACATTGCCCTAAATACTCATTTTAGGCTCCACAGTGCCCTAGAAGTATTTTTGCTGTAACTCTATCACTGTTTGCAGCTGAAATGTGGAAAGTAACTATTGTTCATTCTAAATAGTTAGGTCTTTCCTTTAATGCAATAAGAAATAATCTTTAGTTCCAATCACATCTAATCAGTCCCAGTGTCCCAATAAAATTTGGAGTTCCTGTATTATGTCTTGATTAATTAAATTCTCTCCCTTTCTTGCCAGCTTACACAAGATTCTGCTTCTGTTTTAAACTATTGTGTAGCATTGAGTGACACTGTAAGAAAGACTTCACATTGTCTGAATTTAAAAAAATAAACCCTTTTGTGTGTTGCACTTCACCCTACATTATTTTGTAAAATGGAGATGAAGATCCAGAATATGGATTCTGAATTCACATGTTATATATTCATCTACTCAACAGTATGCTCAAATAGGTTTATGGGCTGTCAGGGAAAATGTACCTGCAACAGAAATAAATATATATATATATCAGATGCTTTCTGCACAAGTTTACATATTGACTGTTCAGACCATGGTGAGAAGTGGTTCTTTGACTGCAGTTCTCATAGTTGCTTGTTCATTTACATTCATTTTATTAAATGTAACTTTGTTACAYAAAACACAGGTGCAGCCAACACTAGAGCTATAGTATACTATAGTAGCTTTCACGTTTCCTTCTGCTTCCTAACATTTAGTATTTTACTGCAGGAGTACTCCCACTTATATTATTGAGTGATGCTCCACAAAGTCTCTGATCATGTAGACTTCCCTACAGAAGAAAGGACAATTTAACTTGATTAGGAATGAAGCAGTTTGATCCAGTTATCTTCTCTTTTATAGTTGAATTCCTTCTACTGGAAGGAATCCAAAGCACTTCATATAATCATTTTTTCTTTTTGCTATATAGCTRCCTGACTCTCACAAATTACCATTAAGAAGATGAGAAAAATATGCTTCCTAGTTGGATATGTTTTACCAAACTAGATTCTACAGAGTAAAAAGAAGTATATGTATATTTATATGGAGTTATGTTATACAAACACACATACACATATATTTACATATGTTTAGCACTACATTTATTTAATCATTTACCATTTTATGCTTAGCATTTCCTGGACATGTTTTAGCTACATTTTTTTTTCTTTTCTCTAATATTGTCTTGAAATAATTCTTCCTAAACACTGCAACAGCTTGTTTTTGCTACTATTATTGCTATTTCAAATGACATCAAAATTTATTGGATATTTTTTCAGAGTGAATTGTGGGAAGAGTGCAAAATATAGGCAATGAAATCTCATTCAGGCTAAATGGACAGTTTCAAGATATAAGAGTRTTTTTACTTCATCCCCATGATGAAATTAAACCTTTGAAAGATATTTTTGTTTCTGCATGTTAATAAAAATAAAATGGTCCTGGGTGTTCAGCAGTCCTTTATTTGGGGCTCCCTGAGATTCAGGAAGCTGAGGACCGGAGGTCAGCCAGAAACATGTTGGGTAAGAACTAAAATCAATATCTGATTTCTTTACTGAGCACAAAACTTAGTAGCTCAAACCTGCTGGGCCTATATGTAATTGATTTATTCTCAGAATACTACATAACTTCTTTGTCTTTTGCAGTGAAGTATGTCRTTGAAGGTTTCTGAATAATCTGAATAATAACAAATACTTAAAGGTTGCAAAGCTTAACATTTTGATTTGACAGTCTTTATTTTAACTCTTTTTTTTTTTCTTTTCCTGAAGATGCCTGCCCATTCACTAAAATAGAGACTTGTTTCAAACTCTTGACAGCTGGTATTTGAATGCCTAACTTAGGCTGGGTGAAACCTGTTAGTGTTTCTAATTCTGCATTTTGAGATTCACATGATTTGGGCTAAATAATACAAGTGAGAAGACAGTAATAATAATTCAAAAGAAAAAATACTAACACCTCTGCTAAAAGTGGAAGTAGGCTGGATGGCATTGTCACTTGGTGACCTATTTCCCAAGCTAATAGATGCTGCTAGGATATAACTGTATGATCAATACTCAACCTTTGTACTTGCATTCTGCAYAATATACCTGCAACCCTGTTCAGAGGGTGGAATTTAATTTGTCAAAGTCGGGGTTTTTTATATATTTTCCTATTTGTTAAAACTTAACTGTGATGTTTAAGGCTGTTATGGAACTATTAGGGCACACAAGCTATCTAATAYGAAAGAAATATATTCCCATAAAGTCATATCTGAGACAGAAACAACTTTTCACAATTGGCTTGCGATCCTTGAAAAAATAGATTTCTAATGAAAATGCTGTTGTGCTAGTGGGAACATATTCTTGTATACCTATTACAGCATAAAGCATAAGAGTATTTTCAACTGTGAGCAATTTCATTAAATTCAAATCCCTCTTTCACATTTAACCCATAGCACTAATTCAAAATTTAAAGTTTYTCCGACTATGATAATTTAAGAAAAAATAAAAATAATATTATTTTAAAAGAATCTTAATGATAGTGTTTTTTTCATTACTGTCTTTATTTAATGAAAGTTAAAATTATTGTATAATAGGAGTTAACAGCAGAATTCCAGGCAACTTTCTGTCCTATTTTTGTGCTCCTGTCAGTCTCAGAGGAGCTGAGATATGGGATCAGTTATGGTCTTAAGTGGGTTAGGGGACATTCATTCCCATTTTATTCCCTAAGCTGCAGTTTTCCAAGCTGCCTTGTGGAGCTGTTATAAGTAATTCCTTAAGAAGTATTTGTGACTTACAAAAGCCTTTATTTATCCAGAATTTTCAGAGTTTTATTAATAAAATTTACAAAATATTTCAACAAAAAAATCATATTTTAAAAGTGGAAAACTAAACTGCTAATAAAGATCTAAATGGCAAAGTTGGCATGAATTAGGACAGTTTGATTTTCTAAGATAATTTTCTGAAACTTAGGAATAGTAAAGCAACTGGATCATTCAATTTAGATGCAGTTGTGGGCAGTGCATAGGTGAATGTTGATAGTTTCAAGCCTTCCAGAGATTTGTAGTTTTTATCACACATTGGCCACAATTATCTTTTCTGCTGCTCCCTCTATTGACCTCTTAGATTACTATTTCCTTGCTAGCAGGATCCTCTTGATCCATACCCTTACCATTTTGAATCCCATTCTGAAATGTGGAAATGTTAGAATTATGCTACATCTCAGTAGTAACTGTCTAATGTTGCCATGGCCGAACACTCCCTCTTGTCTATRGGTCTGCTTGCCACCTCATCTAGAGGCTCAATTGAACTTTATGTGATAGACTTCAAAAAGCATTATAACATTTCCTCATGCCAGCTCTTCTGTTAATGTCACCAATAATATGCATTGGCCACACCTCAACTTCGCAAAGTTTTTAAAGTAAGATGTCGGATTTAACTTAAAAAAAAAAAAAAAAAAACCCACAAGTAGTATTTTCTTCTTTCATCACAGAAGATATGTCTAGTTCCTCAGTGATGCATCTGGATAAATATATAAGCAGCATGCAGTTAAAACACTAATATTTTATCAGGATGACTTTTGTGTTCAGCCTGCCTCTGTTTTCCCAGCAYTAGCTGGAAATACTCTATCTCTTAATCTTTAATTCAAGTGTGCCTGCATGACTGATGCTTAACAAAAAGACATGGATAACAACAAGCAATACAAGTGAAAAGTAGGTGCAAATTCTGTGATTACTTGTAAGTATGCACGTGGCTGTGTGTGCATGTGRTATGCAAACCGCTCCGAGACGGCCTTTGCCCCACGGTTCATGCTAAGAAGGAAGATGACTATCAGCCAAATTAAGCAGAAATACCCTCCTATTGCAAAAAAAATTTTGACAACGCAGCAATTAGCTTCAAAGAATGTGTAGGAGAAGGATCAAAGAAGGGACACCCCTCTCGAAGGAAGGGATGAGGCTGTGATCYCCAGGGCTGGCTAATGGATCACACTCCTCTCACTGTGGGGAGGATAACTGCTTCCAGGGATAAGACACAGAAGAATACAAAAGAATTTTTAGAACATCAAAAGTACATTTTTAAGTGTCCGGTGTTGCCATTTTTTTTCCAATGTATTCCTAGCAAAGATGAYGAATATGCTGATTGCTGTTTATTTCTATGTCTTTAATATATCGGTAAATTACTTTCCATTCTGGTTTGATTATAAGTAGGTGAATTGAGCAGTTTTCCCCTGGATCAATCATCTAAACCATTAAAAAAAAATGACTAGGCTGCTTCAGGCTGACTAATGGGGCAAGGGCAGTGATGTTATTGAGGCTCAACTAAGTAGTCTATGAGAATAGCAAAGAGAAGGTAGACTGTTGTTCTGAGATCAAGGAGGATAGAGTTCTTTGTTGTCTAGCAATAACAGAAATTGAATATTTTAATAACTAATATTAAAAAAATAAGTAACCCATGCAGTGGCAAGGTACTTGACTGTCATTTCTCSCCATTTATAAGATATCTGGAGCATATTCGGTTTGCCTTCATAAAATATTATGGCTCATAGGGTCYGACATTATACTATGAAGAAAAGGGAAGACAAGTTCAGAGGTTCAGAGTCTTCCTCTCTCCCCTGTGATGTTCACACTTCTCTAGCTTATATAACTAACATAGATAAAGTCCAAGTTTCAGGTAGAGTTCCTCCTATTTTCGATCATAACCCTTTCAAAATTAAAGCTAGACTTTGTCTACTTAGAGTAGCATGTATTTTGTGGTATCACTGGAAAATATAGGCTTTACATAAGTTTATAGATTAAAAATATATGTCCTACAGTAAGTATTGTTGGTTCTACTCCAGCAGAAAAAGGGATATTGAATATTCCAAGTTAAATTTTGCAGAGAGATTGAAAGATCAAGGGAGACCAAAGTATTTGTTCAAATAATAATGAGGCAGCCTCATGTAGATGACACAGTATGCAAATTTACTCATGGTAAGTTGGAGGAAAAGTTTAGACTCATGACAAGGGAGCTGATGTAAATGATGTGGGCAATGGTGGTAGTTTTATATCAATTTGATAAAGTAACCATACTCCCTGAGAAGCTGACTAATTCCCAGATGCATGTCTGCTGGGAACTGTCAACTTCTAAATGGCTTCTCCCCGAGTGGCCAAGAGTCACAATGAAGTAGTGGAAAATATGGGACTCATGATTTTATGGATTCATTAATTCAGCAGGATAGCAATACAAATAGCAACAGTTTGCCTTGAAAGTGTTTGTACATCCCCTTTCCTGGCAGTAAGCTATAGCGGGTTATTGCCAATGTATCTGTAAGACCCTCTAAACTTCAATATGTAAAATGGATTTGTCATAGATCCTAGGAAGTTTGGCACAGACATTAACTTAACTACAGGAAATAGCAGCCAGCTTTGTATTTCTGTTTCTTGAAGGCATAAAACTATAACGTTTTTATCTATTACGTCTTTCTCCAACACATGAATAATCTAAATAAAACGAGAAAGAAACAGAAAATATATATTTCCAGTAGAGATGAGAAGGTGTGAATTGGCAGAAAGTCAGAGAGAGAAAAAAGAAATTAATCTGTGGAAATTCTTGGGCAATAAATAGAGGATGATCCTTCTCCTAGTAGTGCAGTGTGAATGTTGAGTCTGTGTCATTTGCTTCAGGGCAGTAAGAGTTTATAAAATCAAACCAGTTGCACAGGTATAGATTCCCTATAATGTAACATTTTTTCTTTTTTTGCCCCAGGCAATAGGTTTTCTATTACTGAATGTGACCTAATGAACTAGCAGAAGAAACACACCTTATCAACATCTATTGAATCTATTTCCACCCTGTAGCAGGGAGGACAGCTCAGGTGGAGAGCGTGCTACCTGCCTGACACTGTGAATCAAGTTCTGCCTCTGAAGATGGTCTCTGCCTGTGCTGCTGCTGCTCATATCTTTTTGAAGCACATCATTGTAAACATGATCAGAGTACCAATCTTCTCAGCCAACGCATGGATGTGCTCTCTATTTAACAAAACAGAGTGATATCACACAGCAGCAATCCAGGAAATTAATTTTCGAGGAGGCTTGCTAGATAGCTCTATAGAGTATCTTTCAGCAAACAGAAATTTGGTCCAATCACCAAAGCTGAAAGTCTGTGCRTTTTCTACTACTCTGAATCTTGCACAGACAGTTGTGCTGGGTAAACATATAAGAATGTAAAGTTTTACCCTTCTGACTGTGTAGCATTCACAACTCACTTTCTAAAGACGTCAAAAATTACAAGATAGGGTTTGTACCTGTGAAACTTAAGAATCTTAATGAGATAAGCAATGATTTTCATTGGTGACTTTTCCCTCTGTGATATATGATGTATTAGGTGATGTAGGTTCTAATTATTGGGCTGTTGGATATGTTGGAAATAATTTCATGTGTTGGAAATAATTTCTTTTCTGTTTTTAATGATAAATTTGATCCTTGAGTTTGATCTTCAAGAAACTGCAGAATATATCCTACATAAAATTTCTGGGAATATAACTGTAAGATTATGAGAAAAAATTTCAAACCTCAAAGTTAATATTTCTGATCATAAGGAACCCCAGATTCTGATTACTAATAGCAATTTATATTGCAACCTGTTTAGAAGAGGTCATATTCAAATGTATCCTTAATTTTGGAAGAGAGAATTATGAAAGATAACGGCATTGCAAAAAGAACTTTGTGTGCAGGCTTGAGAACATACTTCTAAATGCACCTCTTAAATAATAGGCAGTGGAAAAATAAAGATTTACATGTTCGATATGCACAGTGCATTTTCAATGATCTTAAAAGATATTTTGCATTTTTTTTCTTTAGTTCACAAAAGCCTTTTAATAATTTTAATATGGTAAGTTTAGCCATTTTCATTTTCATAATCCCTAACTAAGTTTCTAAGTATCTCTACTTCTTGAAGAACTACTTCATTAAGATACAAGTACGTTCAGGTAATCAAGCCCTCTGTGCTTACCTGAGGAAAAAAGGCTTGTGCAAACTTCCTTTGATGCATCCCTGATTTTCTTTCTGTGTAATTTTAGAACCTTCCAGTTCCAGCCAAACATCATAAAAGATTGTTTCAGAAGTACTACAGTGTTTTAAGAAGACATTGCTTTATCAAAAACTGGCAAAGACATGAGAACACTCCTGGTGAAGCGCTGAAATTAATTGCACTCAACAGTTACCTGACCTCTAACCAGCTGGCAGGTGCTCCCAGAATCCTTGTGTGCCTGGCCTCAGGCCTTGCCTTAGTTAGGGGAAAGACAGGGTGATGAAGGCTCTCTGATATGTTTTATGGGTTTTAGAGGAAGCCAGAGGCACCAGGGAATATGTGAAAAACACCACAAATATTATGGTGCAAAGGCTGGTGGACAGGAGTATAAAGCTATTATGATTATGTGATATAAAAGATAGAAAACATTAATCTAAAAGGAAAACAAACTTCATTAGGTTCCATGCACAGAAAGCATTATTTTTAATAGAGTGTACTAAACTGTCATAAGTTCCAGTAATATATCATGCTAAGAAACAGATCACAATTTGCTTAAATTATGTTCAACAAATGCTTTTATTGTCTAGAGAATGGACTAGGTGATAAAACTTAATGTTAGAAGAGCAAAAGCCTCAGGAATATAATTTCTTTCATTAAGATACACTATTAGCTAAAATTCAGCTAGGAGAGAGATATTATGTTATTCTGTTTATATRTATGATGACATAAAATAGAATTGAGTTACCTCATTCAGTTTTGCTTCAGGCCTGAGATAATAGGCACTGCATGTGGAAGAAAGGCTAACAGTATGCAGAATTAAGATTGTTGGTTCATAGTAGCCTTAAAATGTGAGAAGAAATATAACTTTTTTTTTTTTTTTTTTTTTTGTATTCTAAATATCTGAATTGGAACTCAAAAATTTACATTTCAAAGGAAAAATATTTTCCTCTTCTGGTAAGTTGGACTTTTTGACCAAAACAAAGACTATGTAGAGCAGTTACTGCTCTATATGCTGCAATTTTTTGGAGTTTACTCAATTACACAAATGGCAACTAAACAATASAGTGTAAATACATTTGTAAATTAAGTCAAAAAAGAATTCATGCTCTTCCAAATGCTACATATGACTTGACAAAGTTTATATAGCTAAATGAAATGTGAAAGTAGCATTCCACATAGTGGAAATGAAATGTGGAAGTAGCATTCCACATTCCATACAGACCTGTAGCACTTCCAGGTCTCGTCATTAACACAGGGTTGTAAATTGAGTTGTGGATTGTAGGAGAGGAATGCCCATTATGAAAAGAATATAGACAATCTCTTTAAGTGTCAATCTAGGCACATGGAGTGATTATTTGAAGTTAGTCAATCTACCTGTAACAACAATCATCCAGGAGTTGACATACTATGAAAAAAGATGAGTGAAAAACCGTAATTCTAGAGAAAGCTGAATTACCTCGCTGAGATCAAGACATGAGACTACTGATCTATGAATGTTCAGTATGCCACTCTAGCTATTAACCATGAGCATGTGTATATCCAGTTGTGATTGGATATATACAGTGATGTATATTCTTTGCCTGGTTGACCTTGCCTRGGGTTTGTTGAATGTTTCTGCTAAAGGTCATACCAGAATTAACCTKCAAGTGCTATGTAAGAGGAATCTAGAAATCTAGAGTTTTATAATCTCTTTTATAGGTCTCTCTATTTTTTAGTGTTTGGGTATATATGTGTTTTCAGCACAATAAAGGTATGCTGTCATCTGTTCAGGTGGGTATTCTCTTTTGTGGGTGGGTTGCTGTTTACTGTTTAWTTTCACCCTCAGAAGTGTTTGCTGTTTATTTTCACAACCAGAACCCATCTGTAGATGCCAGCTTTATTCTTTTCCATTGAAAACAGAGTGATGTTTCATAACATCTGTTACCTCTAAGCTAATTTTCCAGGACAGCTCTAAAGAAATTTAGGATAGGAGCCTCTATCCTTCACCCTCACCCAATCTGTTTCTATTTTAAGTGAGTTCAGAGGATAATATTCATTTAAAACACTGCAGAAAATTAATTTTCTTGTCTGGAAAAGTGATATTTGGCAGGATCTTTTTTCAGACAGGATGCATTAAGATGCATCTGCAAGCAGAGACGGAATTTGATGACAAAATACTAAAGCACAGGTCAGACTCTCTGTATTTGGGTTCTACAACTTCTTTGCAACAGAGCCACTGCATTTTACCTTCCATTGTGGGGATGGGACACAGTCTAACAGAGAGYGCAAAGCCTAGAATAATTATCTTGTTTTCTTTCTCTTTGTTTCCTTTATGGAACTGGGAAAAACAAAGCAACAACAAACAAAACAAACAAACAAAAAGGAGCATACATGTGCACACATACACACTGAATGAACAGTACTTAAAAGTTTCATTTACATTCTGTATGCCAGCAATTCTTTCCTAAAAGTGAAAGGAAAAAATTCTGAATGAGAACTTGTAACAAAATGCAGGCTTATTAAAATGTAGGTATATGATACAGAAGAACAGCAGATCCTTTGATCAAAAAGCTGTAAGTTATGATCCCTTCAGCTTTAAAAAATGCCATGAGATGTTTTTGTCTGCATTTTTTTTTTTTATTTTATCCTCTGTGGCACAAAGAACATTGACTGAGAGGTATATTCATTTCTAAAGGAAAAGGGGAAAAAAAAGAGATCTCCTCTGTCCTGACTTTTTCTCTTTCCTATAAAATCTTCTTATCTCCATTTATTTAGGAAAAATATATAAGCTCTTCCTTCACTGAAAAAACAAACAAATATGAAGGCGGTTTCTTTATTTCACATAGCCTCAAGGCTTGTTCAGCCTTTGAGTAAGTGTTTCATTCACCAAGACCATAAATTAAAGTTACATTCGAATGCCCTGGCAAATATTCTTCAAAAGCTCATTAGAGTTATTTTGTCTTGCAGTCTTGCTGCATATCCAAAGTCTGAATGAACTTATCCCATTCAAAGTAAATTAATCATCTTAAATATATCCTGTGAAATGATACATTCTGTGATTTTTTTCAAGTCTGAGATTACATGACTCAGTTTTTGATTCTGAATATGATACAGCTGGTGAAAAAAAGACAACCATACTAAAGAGACTGGGAGAAAAGGAACAATCTATCAATATAAGACCTCAAATAACTGTGAAGTAGATTAAAATTGTAAATAACTAAGAGAAAATGGGTGATTTTCAGTATGTTTCATCCTGGATTTAGTAACATGGATATTTGACAGACTTAGTAAACTTGAAAATTTTCAGCTGTGTCTTGAGGGAGCTATTACAGTAACAAATGATTGGAGTCAGGAGTTTTATTTTTTCCTGACCTCAGAAGCAAAACTAAAATTCATTCTAGGATAATATTGAATCTGCAAATCAAATATGTTGAAAAACCACTTTCTTAAGGTAATTTGAAAAGAAACTTGCATAGCTTTATGCTTAATAACTTTAAACTCCATCTCAGAAATAACTTCTCCACTTTTCCAAAATGTCAAAAAAAATCACATATTTTTTAAATAACAAAGGAACACAATAGTGTTCATCTTTCAAAATCAGCTTCAGAACCAAATAAAGAACTTCTGAAGTAATATGTTGAATAAGGCTAAAATGCACTAATTAAACTATTTAGATACAGATTTACTTTTTTTTTTCAGTTGTATCTCAGTTCGAAGACAGAAGTCTCTTTTCCTTGCAAGAGCAAGGAAAAGGAAAATATCCTTTTCCCAAAGTGCTCACAGCCTACAGATGCAATAAAAAACAGATGACAGGTGATTGTGATTTTTTTTTCTATAAGACAAAGCAATTGCACAGCAATTGCTCATCCAATGGCAAACATTTTTACAAGAATCTCTCTCTTATGGCAGTATGGGAGTGACAGTGCTGTTTCTGAGAAGCAGTGATTTCATCTTTCTGATATCTCTGTGATTCTTCACATCTCAATGTTTCTTCATTTCCCAATGAACATATTGTGCTTGTAAAGTATATTTTTTTTCAGTTASTACACATTCAAACTCTATCTATGAATCATATGGTCAGCTCAGTTCTTTTATTTTTCCATTTAATACCACCAATAATAATTATTATACCTTTTTTTCCTTCATAACAGAGCAGATTATTTTTATGTGGGTCATACAGATAAAATGAAGATGTTTTCTACAATAACCTGCTTTCCCTATTATTCTTCACTACTGCTTCAATAACTGTAAAAGTGAGAATACTGCTATACTAATGATCCTGACATTTAATCATGACCTTGTAAACTAAGTTCAAAGTAAACTATCATTCTTAATTTGAAGGTGTTTCCAAACTAATTTTGTTGTATTTACCCGCCTAACACAGGGAAATTTGAGTGGAGAGATACACTATAGGCAAGGAACAATTAATTAACAATTTATTAATGTGCATGCTAGGGACAGTTCTTCTATCTCACTGCTGTATAAGGTCTATATTGTTACAAAGTGTATTGAAAGCAACATCAACGATAAAAATGTTACATTCCATAAGAAAAAAGATACGAAAGTGAGGATAAATAGACAGTAAATCTGTAAATAGACAGTAAATCTGCTTGTCAAAAATATTTTTTTACATTTGCAAGATATGTGGATTCCCAGATTATCATTAAATATTTCAAAAATCTAGTAATATAACTATCAAATTAAGAAGCTGAGGTTCACTGGAGCTTGGCTGAAACAAACAAAAAGTCTGTAGATAACCAAATGTAAGTAAAATGCATCAAGAAAATGATGTAAAGCTCAAAGTGTTTCTTCTTTATGGAGTGACTTAACATGGAATCCTTATAAGGCTGAGAGCCTTTTTTGATTTTATAAGAAGTCACATTAAGAAGTAATGTCAGTCAGAAAATACTTCACATTTGTTTTCAGGAACACATACACTTACCTGTAATTCTAGGGTGAGATGTTTTTAAGGGATAGGAGAATGTTTATTCTGTTCTGAAATAAGTTACCATTATGCATTGTACCCAATTTCCATTGAGTGATTTTCCATTCCAGATTTGAACATTATRATGTCAAAGGAAATTGGATAATATGAGCTTGAAGGAAGATGAAGGATGAAGCAAAAGGCTGTTCAAGGATAACATAGCAAGCTCAGCTGACTAGGAAAGGAAATTAAGCAGAGCTGTTAGGCTTCTTTCAGAATCACATCTTCTATGCCCATAACTTTCCCACAAAATCTGAGCAAACAAAAATAAGCTACGTCTGAGTACAATCAGTACCCAGCTACATTCRGAAAATCCAAGTATGACAAGATCTTTGTGAGAATTTTCTACCTACTCAAGCAGTAAAATACTGCAAACATGACAAATATGCTTCTTGCTTTCTGGAATTACCCTCATCTCTTGGCTATGGAATCTGTAAGACAACTAGAGGTAAAATGAAAGAGAAACATGAAAATTAACTGAAAGCTAAATTTCAGGGCTGAATGCTTCCTCTGCCTAAATGACATGGACTGTCACAAGGCAATATGAGGAGGAAAAGACTTGGAAGGATAGCTTGAAATCTTGGCTTGAATATTGCATAGTTATATTAAAAGGACAGACTCTGAAGTATGTGTACACTTCAGTGTCCTTTTTCTTTCTTTTTCTTTCTTTTTCTATTTTTTTTCTTAAGTACATTGAATATATGCAAACATCTAAGAGATTGTAATGCACGCTTCTTGAGAGTAATTTGAGTGATAAACATTAGTTTTAGGGATAAATAGAGTCCAAGCAAAATCAGACCAAACTATATATGTTACTAGGACTTCCAAATTTGAAAATTGAGATCAGTAGACAGCTCTTGTGACTTGGATCCCTGATACAGGAAACAAACTCCATTTCAGAATGATGGTGAGCAGGCTATTAATTTGAGTAGATAAGATTAAGCAAAGGTTATATGACCTCACATTTGTTGGCATGATGGAAGTTGTACTTGTTTTGCAGAAAATTTGCATGTAGCTAAGGTTCACCTTGGGCTGGCAGAGCCCCAGGCATGGTGCAGAAAGTGGAAAGGAATGTTTTTGTCATTGTCCCTGCCKATGGCATTGCTTTCCACCTCCACCCTGCAGCTGTCTAGTGCCAACCATGGGTATTCCTCTTCTTGCTCCCTGTAATGTCTTTATAAAGAAACTGTAGTCTTGAGACAATCTGGTTTCAACTTCCCAATTAGCACAGAATCACTTCATTTCTGCAGTGTGCAAGACTACTGAATCAATAGATGGTCTGCTACTTATTAGCTATTTGAAATTTTTCTGTAGTTGCTTCTGACAACCAGTAACTTAATCAGTAAGGCTGCTATTACACATAAGCTGCAATTCTACTGACTAGTTTCTCTCTCTCAGCATTTAAAATATTTATCCTGTATTGTGTCCTGGTTTAAGAGCAGAGAAGACAGAGTTTGGTCTAAGGGTGTTGTCTGTGAATACTGTTCCTTTCCTTATAAATATARCCATGACAGAAAGGAAAATAAACCAAAAATTTCTTTAATGAGGATTATCTCCAGAAGAAGTAGTCTTTGATTTGATCAGTAATTACTTTTTGAAGATCTGAAAGTGCTGCAAACTGAGGAAGCACTCATTGAGCTGGAAGGCTTGCATGCATGATGCCTTTTCCTGCTTGGTGTAGCAAAGACAGATTTTCTGAACTTGTGAGCAGGGCTCACTTACYCACCAGATAAGGTGTGAAGAGGCTGAGGATGGACTCCTGCTGTTTCTGGAAGCAGAAAAGAGAATCGAGGAGCCCACTGCAAGTTGAGCAGTAGGAAATGGAGCTCTGATCCGCTTTGCAGAACTGCTGAGCTCTGAAGTTGCACAGCAGAGGGGCTCTTGCCTGAGGCCTCCCYGGGTGCCTTGGGCTGCGTCCAGCTTGCCCGCATGCAGGGAGCTCTGAAGCAGAAGATGGAGCTTGATTTCGGCAGAGCTTTGGTGCTTCAGAGAGAGGAGTTCTTCCCCTTCAGTTTTGTTCCTTTTATCTGTCTTTTCTCTGAAACCACTGCACACACTTGGATTGCACAACAGCAAAATCTCRTTCTTCCAAAATAAAATAAGCATATCCACGTAATTTCCTTTTTAAAGAGAGCAAATGAGGCAGAAGGAGGGAAAGTGACTTTTCTAAATGAAACAGCATGTAATATCATCATTAATTTTGATCACTCTTGTGGTGTATATGTACTAATTTATGAAAGCAGAGAGAAAGAGAGAGAGAAATGAGAGTGAATAAAAAGTAGCTATTTTCTATTTTTTTGGCATTATGTAAACATGGTTATATGGCAATAGAAAATTTACAAGAAAATACAGGAACTATCTAAGGCAATAGTGTAATAAGAATTGAAGCAGCTACAGAAAAATAATAGTTACAAATTTATTATGTAGTTACAAAAGTTAAAATTTAAGATTTCAAAATAAGGAAAACATCTGAAAATCTCTATGGTTACTTTTGATCACTAATTTCATCTTGTGGAAACTTGTTGGTCCTTTCAGTTAATTGTATCATTCCACAGTTCTCAATTTGCACATCAATTTCTGGTTCGATTGACAGGTCCTTTTATCTTGCAGCCCAGAAACTCTATTTAATAACATATCCTATGCAAGGTTCCAAATCTTCCTAGTGCCTGCATCTCTAGGCTTGATGAAACTCATCTTTGTACTGAAATATTTTATTTTCCTAAAATAGCTTTTATACTTAGGTACTTTAGATCTGGGCCTCTAACTCTGTAAATTGATATTTTGTATGCTTGATAATATTTTAAATATAGTTCTCCTGAATTGCATGCAAGCCTAACATGTAACTGTGCAAGCATATTTTATGCTTTTCTCTTCTTCCATTAAGTTAATCGTGGATACAAGTATCAAGGTATATACAAATAAGTATCAAATTGCTGTTACTACTATAGTACCAAAAATACTCACCAGCCCATAAATGTAAATGAGGCAGCTATTATTCAGTGTGGTGATATTATTTTTTTTTATTTTCTAATACACTTTTTTTTTTTGTTATTAGCAAAATAATATTCCACAGGAACTTAAGAAAAAAGTGAGGGTGACAGAGCACTGGAACAGGCTGCCCAGACAGGACAGGTTGTGGATCTCCTTCTCTGGAGATCTTCAAAACCCGCTTGGATGCAGCCCTGTGCCACATGCTCTAGGTGACCCTGCATGTGCAGAAGGTTTGGATTAGATGATCTCTAAAGGTCCCTTCCAACCTTAATGATTCTATGATTCTAACAAGCATATATCAGGGCAGATACAGTATCACTGATAAAGGGAAAATGTGACAGGAAAAATATATTTTCAAATAAAGGGTGCCAACATACAAAAGGCTTGTTTACTTACAAAGTGTGTGYTTAACACTAGGAAGATGAAAATTTACTTTCCAAAGGATGAAGTTGTAAAATTTCCTCTTTTGGAGAACTAACTAATTTCATTCTCTCTCTGCATAGTCTMTGCGAACTAGAATGCCAGAGAATTTTATGGTCATGTATCAATGTTAGAGCTAGTAGTGAATATGCATTTGGAAACCCAATTGAAGTTAAAAMGTTTCCAAGCCTTCACGACTTTGTCTATTTTTAACAGAAGGGTTAAAGAATCCCTAGATTTTTTGTTTTAGTAAGAATTGTACCTTAAAAAAAAAGAAAAATCTTTTTTCCATTTCTTTTTTGTAATCTCCCTAGCTCCTGGTTTCAAGCATTGACTCTATTTATATCAACTTATAGCTCAAGTTTGGTTAATTAACTATTTAATTTCAACCTGATAAATTATAGAGATTTGGGGATTTTGTTCTTGATGCTGAATGGATGTTAATGGTATATTTTACAGTCTATTAATCACTCTTCTTCCTTGTCTCTGAACTGACTCCTATTGTTTAACATTACTCCATTTTTACTGCCTACAAAATGCACTTAGTATCTCTGCTAAATAAACAGATAAAAGAGTTGATCCAYGACTAATATATATTCGCCCATTCAGGTTTTAAAGGGCTGTGACAGTCTTTTAGCAATAGTGCTACACTAGAACTTATATTCAGCTGATTACCCACAGGACTATATATGACAAACAGTTAAAATAGGTGTCTAAAAGGCAAACTTCATCAAAATACGAACCAGAAGTAAAAGTTATAGAAGTTTACATTCTGGTTTACATAGCAGTAATAGCCCTAATTTGACCTATGAGTATGGTGTTGATTCTGTTAATCTCATTAGTCRCTTTTGTTATCGCRTTAAAAGAGAAAAAG
Source organism: Nothoprocta perdicaria (assembly GCF_003342845.1). Taxonomy (NCBI): domain Eukaryota; kingdom Metazoa; phylum Chordata; class Aves; order Tinamiformes; family Tinamidae; genus Nothoprocta; species Nothoprocta perdicaria. The sequence goes on from NW_020454627.1 coordinate 929,993, forward strand.
AAAAATCAAAGAAACTGAGCAAGCTATAATATCCATYCCCCTATTTTGTCTGTCATTAATTATATTAACCTTTTCCAGAATTATAAACTAAGAACCTTTCCACAAAAAAGTAAAGCTTCCACAGTACAATGCTACCAGAAGTAATCAAAATCTAGCAGTGAACTTGATCTAGTTATTATAGACAGACTTATTCCATTTTAAATTTCATTTGATATATTATTGTCAGTTTAATAATTTTTCTTCAAAACTTCTGTATGCTGGAATCAAAAATGACATTAAATAAGCATTACATTCTTTCAGTGTTTTTCCAGGAAGCTAGAAGACAAGTCTAGGAAAGAATTATATAAATGTCATTCTGTCTTTAATCTAAAGTTCAAAGGTAGTATTTAGTAAATACCTTGGAAGGAAACACAGGAATAGAGAATGGATAAAATGGAATATARTATCAGACTACATATAATTGAAGAAAAGATTTAGAGGAATATTTGTTAATGTATTTCAGTTTTGCTTATAATATAACAGATATCAAAAGGAATCATTATGACATTTTCTTATTTGTTTATTTATATTATCATTTTATGTATTAATAGTATTAATATTTAATTTAATTGATGTATTTTCATGGTGGCCCCCAGAAATCTGCATTTTGGCTATGCTCTGCTGCTGCTCATTTTTATGTTTATGATTCTACATTCTACATTCTACATTCTACATTCTACATTCTACATTGTATATTATATATTATATATTATATATTATATATTATATATTATATATTATATATTATATATTATATATTATATATTATATATTATATATTATATACACACACTATATATATGTAGTATTTCTGAGACAATTTTCTGAGACAATCACAAATTAAATTCTGTGAATGTGAATTACATGATATGCTACAATTCTTAAAACCCTTGACTTTCTGATCAGAAAATCATTGGATAAAGAAGAGAGACACACCATGCATGTAATAATAAGCACAGGTAAAAAAYTGAAGGAAAGGAAGGGAAAACTAAGAAAGATTGTTTTTTTCTTCCTCTTCATATTCTTCTGTTAGTCAATGTAGTAATGAAGTAATGACAATGACTTAAGTTTTTTATTCATTCTGAAATGTATAGCTTTGAGTGAAGAACTAAAGAGAATACGAAGACTATCAAGTTTTTAGAATTTATTTTCATTCAGTATGCCTATGAGATGCTTGAACTTCAAAATACTCTGTGGAAATAGAATTCTGTCAAACTGAATCTTTTCTTAGGAATATATACAGCATCCATTTTAGTTGTCTGTTATTTCCCACAGATTCTCTCTGTTGTCAGGGAAGAATGAAGGATGGAAAGAGAGCATTATMCATGTACAGCTGCAACTCCTCTCATTCCCTCTACCATGCCAGAGTATCATGAAAGAAACTATGGAAGTATTACTGRCTAAATTAGGTCCCTATAGATGAACAATATGATTTTTTTTTTTTTTTATCCTTCTTTCTTCTCTTTATTTGAAGGATTGAAATTGAGCTCTTCTATGCAGAAAAAAAAAAATTAATCCCAAAGTCCTAGCTTTTCTTGAAGTCAGACTTACAAGTGTTTCTGGAAACCTTAATCATATGGCACCCTAGACTCTTGACATTAAGGAGGAGACAAAAGGTTTATAGCTTATTGGCTTCCTGAATCCTAGTCTAGCTGATTTTACAGAAAGCCTGATTCTCAGAGCTCTCTGAAAGCCAGACAGCTGTAGAATTTAAATGGGCTCTCATCCAAAGATGCTAACAGAGTGAGATTCAGGTCAATATTTTGCTAAAAGACAACCCAGCTCATAGTGTCTTCAGGCTGCTGATCTCTGGCATATCTAGGTAATTTTTTTAGAATAAAGTAAGTTCCTTTTGAACTTACTTTTGAACACCAATGGGACATTTTCCAAAGGATCAAGAATTCCTTATAAAATTCTCCAGTTAAAGAATTTTTGTTGCACTAACAGACAGACCTACAGGTGACTAATGAGAAATATCTCCACAAAATCAATATGGTTTTGCTTATATTCATTGCTCAAGATGTTTGTCTTATAATTCATAATTTCAAAGTAGAGTTCTTCTGTGATTTTCAGAATGCAGAATGTATCATGCACTTCAAGACTCTTCTGCATAGAGAGGTAAAAGAGTGTGCTATCAAATTAACATTCTGTTCATAAAAACAGTGGTAGACTGCCAAATGCTAATGTAGAGAGTAGAAAGTCCTGAGCAAGATTTAACACAAAGCAAATTATGTTGATATTATGTTGATGGTATATCTTCTTTTTGCTTCTAAATTAACTTTGTGAGACTGATCACAGGTGCACCTGAGTTTTATACAGGTCTGAATTTAGAGATTATCACTGAAAGGAGGTAACTATTATTATTGTTATTGTTATTKTTACTGTTACTGTTACTGTTACTGTTACTGTTAYTGTTACTGTTATTACTATTATWATAAGTATTTTATCTTACCTACCATACTTTACAAGGCATTTGCTGTCTTAGTAGTTTATATCTTGGCATCTGTCTTTATCAAAGGATGAGACAGTGAGCACTAATGATGACAAGACTATTTAACAAGAGAGGGAAAGAGTCAGACAGAGGAAGGCACTGGGAGATTTAATATATTGCTTTGCTTCCATAGTGCTTTTCATTCTTTCTTTTTTATTATTATATTTTTTCCTCACAGTAAAATATGAGTAGAAGGAGGTGCAACCACTTTTATTTTAGGGAAGTGCAGACTTGGATTAGGTAATGATTTTCCTGACATCCAAATACACAGTTCTGGTAGGATAAATAGCAAAGAAATCTCAATTAATTCATAAGTGTTTTAAGTAGTTTGTTTGTTTGTTTGTTTGATTGATTGTTTTTTGGAGGAATAGTGAAGAACAACTCCGTTTGTATGTATTTGCATTCTGCACTTTACATGTTAAAATTAGAATAAAAATGATTCCAGAGAAAATCACCTGCTTTCCAGAAGGAAACGTAAGGAAAAGAGCCAGAAATAGATAAAAGCAGCCAATAATATTAGCAAAGTTATCTTTATTTCTACATTTTCTAAACCATTCATTGTTTCAGAATGTGATATGTTTTAAGCTATATTTTAAAAACAGTGGATTAAAAAAAACCATAGCAATATTGTATTTTATTGTTTGCAGTCATGTAGAATCTAAGAAAAATTGTATGTGTGTAGTTCAGAACATATATAAAGGCTGAGTWGGTGGAAATACAACTCATTGGTCTCTACTCTGTTAACAATTTGTTTCAAAAGAAGTGGAATAAACAGTGTTATCAATGAGACCAGTGGAATAAAAATGAGTCTATAAAGTATACTGGAGTAGTCGATAACACTGTCAGAGCATCCTACTAAACTGGTTTAATTATAGTACCGCAAATAGAGCTGTATAGCAGATTTTACAGGACCTGAGCTGACTGATTATTTTCATCGGAGTTCTTATAAAAGTCTTGAGTTCTTTTCAACAGGTTGTAATATCATAGTGATAGGAATTTTTTTAAATTGCTCATATAAGTGAAATCAACGAGACAGCTCACTGTAGTGATCTGAATCCCAAGAGTGCTAGTGTGCATTTCCAAAACAGAGCTCATTCTGACAAGTATTTCATAAACTGTGATTTATAGATCTTGACTATCCTACAATGTTTTTGATTATWTTTATTGTCCTTAGCATTCAGTTTCATCATGTTCTGTCAAATTAACTCCACAACTAAGGTTGGAAAGCTGTGTGCCAACTAGACTTAATTAACTACATATGGAAGAGTGTGAGGAAGCAGTCACAAGTATCAAACTGCTAAAAAGAAAACATTAGATCATCCCAAAGCATTAGCTACATGTCATTGATCCTTAATATACTAAATTTTATGTACAGTTCCTTTTTGTGATCCATTACTATGTGAACTGTTTAAGACATTACTTTAATCATAGGACAGCTTTGAGGAAACAATAAAATGTTACTGCATAACCTGCCTTCTGCCTCACAGGTATTTCCCAGTAGAAATGATCATAAGAAATATGAAGATTTTTAAATGAAGTTATATGCAGGAAGCAGGATGGCCCTTTAATTATGCCCTTAAGTACAGAATATTGGTTTAATTGCCTAGTAACCCTTGTATCTTGATAATTTAATTAAATCATGATTAACTATTCATTATAATATTTTCCTGTTATTATGCAGTACAAGCTAAACATTAACTTTTAAAGTCTTTATCATATCATGTTTGGATTTAAGGAACCACAATTCTCATCAGCTGCAAAGACTGACTGTGATATTACAATAACTTTATCTACTTGCTCAAGTGATAATACCCGATGCATCAACCAAATGGCAGTAGCCCATGGAAAAAGACTACCAGCTTAAGGAATGGCCCCTAATTCTACTTTTTCTGTCAGACTCCTGAAGCAACATGATTCAACAAGGGGGCCCTGCTCATTCACTGTGGAAAGCTATGATATAATATAGCCTGCTTCAGGTGCAGTGCCAGAACATAAGAGCTGCAATCTTGAGCCCATTAGCTTTCTCCTGAATGTGATCAACCATGTAGAACTACCACAGGGAAAGGTGCTGTGCTGTTCTCTCCACTTGCTAGGCAGGAAAAAAAGGCCATGACTACATTCTTTCAGAAATCCGAAGTAACAACACAATAATAATATGCTCTGAGACATGGATTATTTTGGCATTGATTTGCTCACATTTCGAAGGATCRAAGAATCTATCTATTAATTTTGTTATTTGGAGCTTATCTTACCAGTTTAGACTCTGAAAAAGATCAGGGTGTCCTGAACTAAAAGCTGTTACCTCATTTCAATCATCAAACAGAATATGATTTTGATTTTTTATTTATTCATCATTTTATTGGAAAACATTTGTTATGAAGGTTAAGGATCCTCTATTTGCTTACTAGAGGTATAGAAATTTTTATGTGTGGGAAGCAAGTTTAATCTAATGTCATGACTGAAAAGTCATTTGAAGTTTTTTTCGTCCATCTGCATTTTTTTTTCTCTCAGGGAAATTAAAAGCCAGTAGGAACTCTTGTAAGGTAACTAAAATATTAATCCTGAAAAAAAGCATTTTCATAAATCATGTTTTAGGTACTGAATTATACTCACATATAAAAAAGAAATTAGTCAAAATATTCCTCCTATTTAATTCAAATACATAATTTCCCTAAATAGAAATACTTTGGGGGAAAAAAAAAAAAGTGTATTTAATAATTCTCTCCCAAGTTTGGTTCCTTTGGTTCCAATACTTAGTATATGGGATGAATGATTGAAAGTAATGTGTGTACATAAAGTATCAAGTGGGCATGCAGAATAAAAAAAAAAATGTGCATACACACAATATATCAACTGGCTACAGAAAGAAATGAGCTCTGGTATAGAACATGCATATCAATGAATATGTTTTCCATGCTTTTTTACTGCTTGATTACAAAGGTGGTGGACTATCTCTGATTTCTGYAGCAAACCAGATAATCTTCCTTTATATGTTTTTTTTCCCCCATCCTCTTTCCTTCAAACTTCTAAGCTTATTTTATACTTCAACACATAATTATTTAAGTGTCATCAGACTTTAGATAAAACCAAGCCGTACATTAGATCAGGCCTAAATAAAAATAAAAATAAAAATAAAAATAAAAATAAAAATAAAAACAAAAACAACAACAACAACAACAACAACAACAATAATAATAATAATAATAATAATAATAATAATAATAATAATAATAATAATAATAAAATAATCATAGGAGTATAGACGAAGAATTCAACACGACCATTTAGCTGGCTAGTTTAAGAGCACTCTAGCTATATCTATATAATGATAACCCTAACAATTCTTTGGGAAAGCAGGAGTGGGCATGAGCCAAAACTGTGTCAAAACTTGTTACCGCTTCAGCAGCGAAGTCCATACCTGAGCCCCATGCTCTGTCACTTTTGGTTTATAGATACAGATATAGCCCAGGTCTGGGACTATTTGCCTTCAGGCGTGTATCACTTTGTTTTCTTTTCTTGGATAGATATATATGTATACTGGGTATCTCTGCCAATTTTAGTACACAAAGTGTTTTTCTAAAAATGTCTGCTGTGCCTGCAAAGTACACAATTATTAAAAGGAATGTGGAAATAGGCCTAGCCACATAAATTTAACTGTTTTGCATTTATAAGTTCAGTTACAGTCAGAGAATAAAGTATGTTGATTGCATTAGTTTCAGTTTGGAAGAGGACCATTTTACTCAAATTAACGTTTAACCAAATGATGAATAATTTGAACTGAATGAAACTAATGGCTTGAATAGTTAGAACAAATGTTTCTGTTTCCTCAGGAGAATCCTGGCCTATGAGAAGCAAAATAGCCAGAGATTCAGAAGTAGTCTAATTACTTTCCTTGATTCTGCTTATGGGAAATATTCACAAATGAAGCTAAAGTAAGTTTTCATATACTTGCTGTGTTTTATGCTGTTATGGTTCTAATGGTTATTTTTTCAGGAATATATTCCTTTCATTACATTTTATGTCTATAGCGCTTTTAATTACAAACATATGGTCACCATCATATGGTCAAATATATGGTTAATCTGCTTATGTGAGAAGTATATGAGTGTTCTGTGCAAAAAAAATACCCTAGAAAACAGAAAACAAAAAAACAGCATAACATTTTTTTCAACATTTTTGAGGTATTAGGGATAAAAGTGAGTATTCATTTTATTTATCGTTTCATGCCATTATTCAGACAAATTGGCTTAATGAGTAGAAGGATAAGCATCACGTATTTTGTTTTTTGTGGTGTATGCTTGTTTGTTTTTCAACACAGAGTCTGAAGGAGAATTTGCATCACTACATTATTTTGAAAATGACAGCTGAAAAGAGAATTCCTACTGAAAGCCACTTCAAGTTAATATTTACTCAACATGAATTTTAGTCTTGTAATATTTCAGTTTCAGAAGGAGAGAATTATGAAAACTATTGATTTAAATAGTGAACAGAATAGTTTGTCCTCCTAATCAATCACAAAGATATTAAAATCCAATTGTGCAATACAGACATTAAAATACTGTGTTTATTGAGATTTTAGGAGGCAATCAGATGATCATTTTTTTTGACACTCACAAGTAACTAATAAAAGATATATTTTTAAGTCCTGCTTTCCCAGATGCCATTTCATATGAGTAAGAGAAAAGTGTAACTTGGCTTTGATCTTTGCTAGTAGTGTCCAGGTGTTACTTCGGTATAAGATGATTGAAGATACTGTCTACCTCAGTAAGAAATTGTGGACAAATACAAAACATATAAATCCGTGTATTAGTGATCCTCAAGAATGGTAAAAAAATGAAAATTGAAACATAGGTGTCATTTTTATAATGATATAGCTTCACATATTTATGAATTCTATCTAAATAAAATTTCTGATTATGGATTTTCTTCTTTAATGTTAATTCATTTTCTTTAGGGAGACTTTTAGTCATTCTGCGATACCCAAGTAGCTGTTACATCACTGTAACTTAAAACAGTCAGATTTACAAGAACATCAGTGAACAAGTTATCAACATGATGCTTCCAGGAAAGAATATAATTTTCATAACTTACACCTTCTATAGCACTTGCAAGTGAGTAAGTTGAAGGTACAGTCATCAGAACAGCTATAAGTAATGGAATATATATATATATAGCCCAAAAAGATACTAATATAGCAGAAAGCTCAGAGAGAAAAATGTGTAAGTAGACTTAGTGAAAAAGATTTAGACAATAAGACTTAGACTTTGTGTGGGAGACAGTTAAAAAAAGACTTTGCTAATAATAAAGAAAATAATTATTAATGAAGTAATATTTCTATCTCTACTTGTTTGTATCATCTCTAATACTTTTCAGTAAGTCTTGCCTTCTCAATATGCACAGAATGGATACCTTAGTTGGGAATGCTTCTGAGAAATTCTCCTCATGGCATTGCTTTCCAACCTTCAAAAGACCTCTCCATTTTCTTTTTGCCTCTCCTAAGAGCACAACTCAGGTGCTTAAGTGACAGCTCCTAGACTACTGCAAATTACATTTTGATGAACTAGGGAAAACTAAAATTAAGGGCTTGTTTACTTTATAAAATAAGGCTGTAAACTGGTTCACRAGTGACTCAGCCAGCCCTGCATGAAAGATGTGACTTCCTGTAAACACCTGGGAATGAAAAGACCTCGAARGGCAACTCCTGGAATTACTCTTCTGTAAGCCGAACCTTAAGATTGTTCCTTTTGGACTCTATGTACATAGTTATGTGCACTCTTTTTTTTTTAATTTAATTGATAAACTAGGCATAGAAAATAATAATAAAAAGATAAATACTATAAAAATCTTTTTTTTTTTTTGATAAAAATCTAACAGCTATCCATCTTTCATGATGGACAGAATCTCTTTAAGACCATCAATTTATTTTCTTCATTTTTCTTTCAATTTGTTCATTGTTAAATAGCAATCAAGAAAATGCCTCTGATAAACCCAAATAAAAGGAACAATTTGGGTCCCCTTTGGACATTTTGTCTTTAATAAAATGTTACCAACTCTCCTAAGTGTAGATACGCTATGTCTAAAAAGAAAAAAAAAAAGATGATGAAACATATATCTTCCTGTTACACCAGGTATATCCATCTATCTATCTATCTATCTATCTATCTATCTATACACACACATATATAAAATAACAGAATTAGTCACTGGAGCAGTACAGAAAAATGATATTCAACACAAACCATTTGATACTGGCCTTTGGCATTTTAAAACATTTTTAAATTAATCTTATCTCTATTTCCAAATGAAATATTCTCTTGGAAGGAAAATTTGATGTTTTTTTCAGCCAAAGTTATTTGCAAATTTGGCACAAACTTAAGATTCTTTTCAAATATCTTGAAGAAACATATTTTTAAACTGCTCTTAAGGGAAAATATTTCTTCAGCAAAAACTATAAATCTTATAGTTCAGTAATGAAAATGAAAGAGATTCTTATTTTGGAATTAAATCAGATGTCTTTATTATTTCACTAGCCATCGTGGCAAATGATGTAGTTCTGTATCAAGGTCACAGTGAGATTATGCCTTCTACTGCTTTAAGTATGCAAAGATATAATAGCTTGGAGAATTTAGTCTTGATTACTGCTTTTATTCACATGTAAGTTCACTCTTACTTAATTTGCAAACATAGCTGTAAAYAAAATATTTATAGCTGGAAAAATAAAGTATGTTCTTGTTTAAGCTTCTATGAGCTATCTAAGCATATAATAGGAAAAGATTTTGTCTTTTCTCTCACATAAAGCAATGCCACAAWGCTATTTGCACTCATATTTTTCTGCAGAAAGGAATAGTGAGGTCTTAATACCCTTTCTAAAATGTAAAATGCTGTTGAATTGTGAGTGTCAGATAATGCAGGTGGCATATTGTGTTGAAAAATGGCAACGAGGAGAATTCCATTCATCTTCATAATCTCATGCTTCAGGGAATAAATGGATCAGTGCTTGGATCAGGAAATAGTATTTGTCTCTTGATCCAGCATTACACAGTTGACCAGAATCATAATACACATGTATTATGATTTTTTTTATCCTCTTCTTAAGGTGGAATCCACTAAAAACCTTGCAGTGTTTTATTTTCTAGGCATCTCTAGTACTCAAAATTTGGTCTTGCTGCATCCTTTATACATCTGTTTCCATATGGTTCTGGACATTATGACACATGGATATGTACAGAAATTTGGGAGGATTAACCTCAGGGTCTAGTTGAAAGAATAAGCACCCTATGCCTTGGGTTAAACAGCTCCAATTTCAATTACAAGTATATATTTAAATATTCCGTTCAGCAGGGAAATAATAATAAGTTCCATAATAAGTGGAACATATTTTGAAACATTGGAATTAAGTGCCTATAAAATGGAATTATTAGCACATGATTAACTGCATTGACTTTATTGTAACAAATACCCCAAAACATAAAGTAATTAAATGCTGGAGTTACTTCTGCAAAATTGAGTATCTGTATTCTTATATGTACAACTATGGTAGAAAATGTAGAATTATTTTTCCTGAACTTGACCAAGGTCATTGAGATACATGTTGATATATATTTTTACTAATAATTATTATTAATATATTAATTAGAATAGATATTGTTGTTATAACATAAAACACTGGCTTTAAAAAATCGTAGCATTTGAAATTTCTCCCTGCACACATCTGCACTGTGCAATGAGATTAAGAATACTAAACTAGCTGCAGGTTAATTGACCCAACTTAGTTAACAGTCCTTTCTAGTTACAACAGTAACTGCCCTCAGGCAAAAATCTATATTTGCAGTGCTTCYAATGTCATTTGGCAGAACTTAAACTCAGTGTGACTTGCAAGTTACCATCAAACAGATTGTCTTCTACCTTCTCCTAGCTGAGTGTTCTTGGTGGATTCTGGACCAGAATATGTTTTGAATAAATCAGTCCTCTGAGCTTTCTCACCACAAAGTTATACCACAGCTGATGCGACCATAAAGGGAGATAGTTGGAAGGTGAAGACTCCTTTCATTAATGAACTCTCTCTCTCTTGTTTTAATTATTAGTGAAAACAAATCTTAAATTCTGCCTGTGACAAAGACTACTACTTTGAAGACATAGCACCGTGATCGCATGAACGATCGCATGAATGAATGAAGCTCATTCTCATGCTCTGATGACAAAGTATTTTATTCTGGATCTGCCTTGTGTTTTCCTGGCAGTGCATTTATTTTATTTTGTATTTATTTTTATTTATTTATTTATTTTATTTATTCACTTAAATGCATTTATTTTATTTGACTTAAAAAAGTTTTCTTCTACTGCAAAGACACAGAGTACTCTTTCTTCAAATGAGATGATTTTTCAGCCTAACATTATTATCTTGAAAGGAAGCTTTTGCCACAATAAGCCAAATAACAAATTTTTTATCATCTTCAGTAGAGGWTTTCACTCAGTGCATTTATTCTGAAACTGAAAATATCTTCAGTACTAAAAAGTGCTTTGTAAGCACTTGGAATACATATTCAGTACTACCGCAAATTTTCTTGGTCATTTAGGAATGTGTAGTTTCCTGAAGAATGTGTTTAATGCTTCTGTGTATTTCTGAGGGAAAAGGAACAATCTGAAATGAATCGTAAATAGATTACCACCTATAATATGTTGCTGCTTGAGAGGTGTTGATAAGATGACTGATTGTAATATGGAGCAAGTATATAACCTGTATTCCACCTTGTGTATATGGTTCAGATAACCCTTGCAGAAAGTAGAAAGGTAAAGCAAGGATATTATTAAAATATGCTCAAATAACATTGAATGRTATGTCCATATGCTACAAAAACTGCAGCTTTTAGAGACTCTCTTTTTGAGTGGATACATGTACCAGACAGTGAGAACAAGGAGCGTTCATTCCACACCTGTTAGCTGTTTTGCAGAGACAGCAAGTGAGTTCTGCTGCAGGAACAGCAAATTCATACAACATGTAATAGTGACAATAGCCTTGGACTTCTAAAAGAGAGGTGTTGTCATCATTATCAGTCTATATTCTCTACTAAATTTGGGTCAGTGAGCAGACTGTGTGAGGTTCACTCCTAAAATGTCTTGTTTTTTTACAAATGTTAGTAAAGTATGGGGTTCGAGGAATATTCTATGGAAATTGGACTGTATTACTTCAGATAGCATAATCTCTGAAGGCTGTTAGAAGAGGCATGTGTAGCTCAATATCATGACTGATACGTGGATTCATTTCAAAAACCTGATCAATATCTAAAATCGTAATGAAATAGTTTAAGGCTTTTCTACTTTCAGTTGCACTCTCCATAGAAATGTATATCAAAACATATAATCTATGTCAAAACAAGTAACGGGCATGGAATTATTAAATAGCAATTCTTTGTTTTATTTGGATAAGTAAGTCCAGTAAAGACTGGTATGTCAGATATTGTCACTTAGTACTAAGACTAAAATTTTACAAATAGTTATTCTGTATTTATATAATTATATGTCTATATCTATATACATATGTATAGAGATATGTAATCTGAATATATTATTCAATGTATAAATGTTTCTTCAAAATTATCTGCATGTTTTTGCATTTTTTTGCCTGTTTTTCATGTATTTGTGAGGTCCTGCAAAGATCATGTTCTGACTCTGAAAGTTATCATTGAGATAAAATTGTTCAGTGGCAAAGATAAAGTAAATAGATGAAAAATTATTATCAAATCACTCAAATTAATATTATATCTCTCTTTTCTGAGATATGRTTCATTCAGATTGCTGTGAATCCAGGTAATCCATCACTGAATTTATACAGTCTCACATCAGTAGCTGCAAAAAAATGGGGAGAGAGAGATGCAGTTTTGCTTTATGGAAATATTATTTTCTTTTTCATTAAAGAGTTTAGACAAGGTCCACAAATGATTCTCAGGCTTAGTATAGTTCTGTGTAATGAAGCAGAAATGCCTGTTGTAGAAAGAAAAGAAAAAAAAAAAAAAGAGTAATTGCTTTCTAAGATATTTGAAATTAGGCTGACAGGCATTAAGTTTGCATATAAGAAAGCGTAATTTTCATGTTTACTGCCATTCTTATTGGTTTCTGAAAGCCTGGATAAGTGATCTGTACTAATGGAATCAGTCATTCTTTGTTCTTTTCATTTTCAAGGACTCTGAATAGCAAGTTTAGATAGAAAAATCTCCTGACCTCCAAGCAAAAACAACACACTCAATGGAGTGAAAATACTTAAAGTGAATTTAAAGATGAAAGAAATCAACGATAAGTTGTCCATTAGTTATAAATGCTAAAGCTCTGTTGCACCCTATTTACACTAAAACTAATAATAATCTAAAAAAAAAAAAAGTGGGGAGATTATTGCTGCTTTAGTCCTAATTACAACAACCTCTGTCTTGACAGTGATGCTTTACATGATTTGTTCCATTATGTTTTGTACCGAGAGGTTGAAAGCTTTCATCTGCATAATACTGAGATGGAGCATAATTAGCAAAATGCTATTCTGAGTTTGAAATAGCTTTCTGTTTTCTTATCCATCACAAAACTACTCTCTCATTGAGAAGCTGAAAATGATATTGTGTGTTCTGCTCACATTTGTTATATTTGGCCAAGAGAGCTAAAATAYAGTGAATTAACCAAGATACTGAAATACCATCCTAAGAACTCTTGTAATGGAGCCAACCCAGACAGCGTAATCTAAATAGCTCTGAGGATATAGGCCACATTTCAAGGTATAAAATGACAGAAGCTCTTTGGAGCACAGTTCAAGTTACTCATATTGCATGTACATATCAGCAAAATCCTTCTAAGAAAAAATAATTAATTGACATAAGTCATTAAGTAGGTATTATTAGTCATTATCGGATTAATCCATTAATCAATGGTCATCGTGTGATTTGGTTTCCAAAGCACATGAAGTAACCACTCGGCTTTGTGGAAGAACTGCTTTACTTTATTCTATGATTCTTTATTGCTAGGGTTTCAGAGCCCTGGAACAGGAAGCACAGAGAGGTTGTGGAGTCTCCTTTTCTGGACATCTTCAAAACCCTCAACCTGCATGCGACCCTGTGCAACATGGTGTAGGTGTCCTTGCCTAAGCAAGGAGTTGGACTAGGTGATCTCTAGAGGTCACTTCCAACCTCAACCATTTTGTGATTTTGTGATCAGTGAGTTTCCAGTTCATTCACACCATCAACTGCTATATTCTTAATCCCGCACTAATGTTTATTGAAAGATCAGAATCTCACCAGCCCTCTGCCTTGTGCTTCAAAGCAGTTTATAGTTTAGTAGAGGCTTTACTGAGAGTACAGTGAGAGTGTGGCTGCATGGTGAACATCAACTCAAGTGAGAGATCATTCTTGAAATGCTGCATCAATATAATTAAAACATCCTTCCAGGACTAGCACTTCTGATAACCTTTTGGGAAAATAAGGATCAGATGTTCTTATCTGATTACAGTAAATAACCTACAGGCATCCCAGTTAAGTGAATTACTATCCCAATTAAGCAACAGTTCTTGCCAATAAGTATCATTAGGTTTAATTCCATTCCTTGGGAAATGTCCTGATTATTTCTCAATTTAGTGGTATGTAATCTAATAGTTTAAGAAAAAAAAAAACTACTATTTGAAGTAGAAATGATWGAGAAAAGATGAAAAAATGGTAATGTAGGCAGAGCTTGGATGAAAAGCATGCAAAGCCCCCMAAAAATAGAAGAAATGTAGTCACAGTTGTTTCAGCTAGTTTGGTATCTTGCGGGGAATGAAAAAAAAGTTCCTGAAAGGTTTTTCTTCTTTCCTTTAGTATAGCGTAGTTTATTATAACCAAGTCAAATTTCCAGTGATAGAGAAAAGATTAGAAGATTGACAGAATCTGGGGAGAGAGAAATGAAAATGCCACATACTTTTCATAGGATTACATCATAACAGAAATTACTCATGGCCATGGTAGAATTTCTTCTTAACAGAAGGTATTTACAGGTAGGTTATTCAGTAACCATGTCTGAGCTATTGAAAATGTGGGACACAGGAAAGCATGCTAAATGAAATGGAGCAAAGCTGGACCTCTTGTCCAGGAACATTTAGGAAGTTTGCAAGATTTTCTTTTCTCCTGGTGTTTTACAAAGCAATTCTAAAATAAAATATTAATATTTCAAACTCACAAGGACYTTTTTCCCTAAAAAGATGAAAAATGAATAGGAGTGAAAGTGTAGATAGACCTTGATGAGTAAGAAAAGATAAATGAAACAGCAGAAGCAGCAGAAGAAACACTTCTGTCTAGAAATAAGGTCTTGCTATGAGAGGAGCAGAAGGCAAGTAAGAAAACAGAATGCGGTTGGAAGGAGAGGAAGGACAGGGGATGTAGTAGGACAGATCAAYACTTTCTAACTCCTTTTTTTCCTTATCAAGAACTGAGCTGACTTGAAAAGTCTGCAAAAAAGAAATACATTCAGCTGAAATACTATAGCACTAGCTGACTTTGCAGTGAAACCATTTTGAATGAGCAGAATATAATTTTAGAAGTACCTAGCAAGTATCCTTGAAAACTTGTGCCAGAAACCTGCCTTTCTGCTGTAGCAGCACAGAAATGGTTTAGATAGGGACCTTTCTGAGGTCACCTGATTCAAGTCCTGCTCCAAGCAGGGTTAATGTCAGGTCAGGTTACTCAGGGATTTGTTCTAGTATTGGTTAGGAAAAGTATCTGGTGGTAAAAGATCTCTGAAAACACTTCTATGAATTATAAAGTCCTATAATTCTCTTGCAACACCAAAGTATATCAAATCAATGTTTCCTTTAATTTGTGTTCTTACTGAATCTCTCAAATATTTAAACAGGTGTTTCACCCTTTCCAAAGTTTGTCTATTCCACTGAGTATTTTAAATTGCATAAAGTCTATCCTCAGTTTTGGCACCTTTGAAAATATCCAAAGTTCTTCATTAAAAAAAAATCTGTATGGTCTGGCTTCTATAGTGACATACTGCATCAGACAGAAATGCCATTTTGTAGTAAATTGTTGTTCCTATGCTTTACTGTCACCTCTGTCTAAAGTCCTCCTTGAAAATTAGAATTCTTAAATAACATACTTCACTACAAGAAACTGCCTGATCAAAAGATGTTCTTCTACATGACAGTGCATATAACAGAGTGCAGTTTTATATCGTGCGTAAGAGCTATCAATGGTTACAGAAACAGCAAAGTACTTGACTTCCRGAAACATCATCCTCTGCAATGCATGTGATTCCAAGCAAATTCCACCACACTGCTACTAATTAAAAAAAAATAAAAAAAAAAAAAAAGGAAAAGACTAAACTAGAGTCTACTTTCTAAACTAGAGTTGAATTAACTGCCATCTGAAATAGAACTCATTTTCTTTGGTGATCTGAGCATCTGCACAAAGAAGTTCAGTAGAAAGTGTTATGCTTAGAGGGAAAAACTTAAACTAATACCTCAACACTCATAAATTTTTGCATTAAATAAATTTTGTCATTATGCCCACCATGACAGCCTAATATTCAGTTTTGGAGGATGATCTCCTTGTTTATGAAGCATATGCTAAGCACAAAGGGAGAAGGAAATCATTTAAAGTGCAAACAGACAAAATAATCCTTGGTACCTTTCCTCCAGCTTGAAGTGATCAGAAGTTCAAAAGTATGCTTGAGAGACTTATAGAACTGTGGTTTCTGAACACTTTTAGAAGCTGTTTGAGATGTAATATTTTCACTCTGCTGCATTCTTTTTTTCAACAAAGTCTTTTAATAAACTTGAAGCACCATGGATTCCGTCACAGAATAAAGTCCTCTGAGTTGTCCAGATCTATTTACTTTTTTTGATAAAAGAAAATGAAGTGGCTTTCCATACTTTGAAAATGTTGGAAATTAGGTATGTCTTCTTTGTGACGATAAGAAACATTCATCTGAACAAAACCCATCCTAACTCTTGTCTACCTAATTTCCGAATTCGGTATGTATTTATTTCACTTCTAAGGTTTTGTTTTTAACACTGATGCCAACTGATAGGAAATTAACAAGTTTTAGGATAAAGCACCCTGAGTTATGTTGAAAAATTGCTAGTGATTTAAATAATAAAGTGCATACTTGCTTTATCACAAGTACTGTAACCAGATAAGTAAGTAGCATAAGCATAAATGCTACAAGTTTAAAGTAGCTCAGAATTCATTATAGATTAGGAATGTATATTGAAATAATGCCTAAAATTCTAGGTACAAAAAATAGAAGGAAAAAGAAAAACAGCAACAGCAACAACAACAACAAAGAAAGCAATTTGAACAAATAAACCTAAAAATAATTTCCTAACGCATAGGATTGATATGCAGGCCTTGTATACAGATGACAAATTAGATTGTGTATGTAAATCCACTTGAACCTAGTTAAAGTTCTAGTACTGGATAAGTGCTTGTGTCTGACTTTCACAATTTCAACACATCAATAGCCATGAGCATGCCAGGTGAATCTTTCAGGAAATATAGGTAACCACTTTCAACTGAAAGCATTAGGCAAATACAATGAGTGATTGTCTTTTAGATTCAGGATCAAAGAATGGTTTGTTTGCTAAGTTATGTTAAGGGGCCCAGCCAATTCTTATGTGTAACAATCATTTTAAACAAACTCATGAGCTGATATAAAACTGAAGTGAGTGGTGGTTAGTTTTTATATGTTTCCTTTACACTTCAGATTCATGTACACACTGATTCAGTAGTATTACCCATGGAGAAGAGGTGAGGAATTGTGTGCTTTAAAAAATACACCAAATAATGAACTTGTGATATTTAAATTTTATAAAATCAATGTTTCACCTGCATGAAATAAGTGGAATAATGTTATCTTTACACTTTTAGTTAAAAAAGTATCTCTTCATAAAATACAGATGCATATGTACAGATGTGTAAAGACCATATGGAACAATGCACACAGCTCTGTGGCAGATTAGGTGGTAATGGTGCGTTGAAACATGTAGTGAGTGCAACAAGGATAGGGAAATTATTCTAGCTTTAGAACGTTCTTTCATTACAATTGCCAAATTAAATTAAGTGAAGACAAGGTTGTACATTTAAGAAGTTCCCTGTTGCCAAAATTTTCTAAATTATCCTATGGAGTGCCTTTGGAAAGTGTCTTTTTACTTCTTGCTTGGTGGTGTACTTGAAGGTGATAGTTTGTTACAATATRCTTGATTGTATTTTTTTTCTGTATTATGCTGAGTGTCCTTAACCTTCCTTTTTCTCATATGGCTGCTAACAGAATTCTTTCCYACTGCCAGATAACACCTGAGAGAAGAAAATCCTTTCCTATTTTATCACTTGGCATGCAGGAATTYTCTTTGCTCAGGATTGCTTTCTTGCCATCAGTTCTCAAATCTTCAAAAAAAGAAATAGCAAACTTTCACAGCTCATACAGTAATATGATATTTCACACTTGTCTGTGTTCCTTCCTCAGAGTCATTTGTATGGGACAAAAGTGCAGTTAATTCTCATTATTTATTACCATCTTATACCCTTACAAATGGTTTAACTCAGGTCATTCTCCTTTAGTGTCACTGACATTTCAGAGATGCAATGACCCTGGCTGCTAAATAGAGGTGTATTAAATTTAAATAAGTATATTTGAAACCTATTTTTTTCTTAGTATTACACAGTTATTTTTGGATTTGTTATATTTCTTAAGATAAGAAAAAATATTTTTCTCTCTGCACAGTTTCTAAGATAAGCTTTGTTGCTATTTTCCTCCCCACCCTTGTCACTTATGCCACTTTACATTGTGCCTTTAGTCCTGTTTCATGTTTTARTTCACTCATGGCTTTACTTTTATTCTATGTCACCTTCAAAAAATCTTCTTACAAGCTATTGCCCTTGTTATTTACAAGAGTACACCAGGCCATTACTCTTGTTATTTAAAGGCATTCTTAAGATTTTTTAGTTTCTTATTTTTGTTTTTTACCACATAGGTAAGTCTGAAACTTACTATGAAGTTTTCATTTTGTACTTGAGAAATTCATAATGATTTTGTCTTCACTGTGATGAATAATAAATATAGGACATTGTGGACTGTAGTTAGGGCAACACTGTCTATATGTTAATTTTTTTCTTAAATAATACCACAATCCCATATTAAGATTTGAAAATTCTTATGGTTCTTTTACATAATGTATGAAGTTGAACTGAAGTACTTATGGGTGATGCAAAAATGGCAGAATAAGTAATTTTGATCTAGATTCCTTCATGTGCTTTAATGGGTAGCTTTTCATAGCAAATCATAACTTTGCCACTTCTTAAGGCTCTTTATATCTTGAGAGAAATTTCCATCCCTATATAAAATACAGAAGTTTCTCTTTATCATTTAAAGTTCATCTTTTTTATACCTTTGAGGACACATCTGTTTCACAATGAAACAATATAGTAAAGTAATATGTAGAAATGTGAACTGTATTTAAGAGTTTTTTGTTTTTTGTTTATTGACTAAGCCCTAATTTGAATAAGTACTGATGAGGCTGTACTACCTGCAGGACTTGAAATAGTTCTGTGTAGGTGGCACAGAGTTGAGCTATGTGGACATACTTATTGAGGTTGTAATTAGCTCAGATATACAGGCCATACTCTGTTTCTTACTGTAGGCTTAGATAATGTTTCTGACTTTGAACTAACAGGCTAGTTTATAGCATTCAGCACACATTAATTTTCTTTATTTATTGTTTCTTGGTGAATGTCAGAGCTAGGTGTTTTTTTTGTTGTTTTTTGTTGTTGTTGTTGTTTTTTGGTTAAATCCATATGATCAGATTTTTTTGCTGAAAAAGGACCAGGTATTTTACCATTTTTATTATTTTTTAGAAAACAAAAATATGTAATTTCTGTATGAAATATTTAAAAGGCAAGGTGACAAGTTAACATATATAGAATCAAAGTAAAGTCCTAGCACAGCTTTCACTAGACAGCAAGCAGAGAGGAGCAGCTGTTACATTTGCCTCCTGTTTGATTTTCTTTTCACTGGGGGACAAACACATTAAAAGGCACATCTCCTCCACTTGGTAAAAAACGCTTCTAGAATGTCAGTGTCTCTTTGCTTTTTAAAAGCTTTTAAGTAGAGTCTGTMTTTTTTAAGATCTCAAACAATCAATGATTTATATTGGCAGGGATGAAAGGATGTTATGTCTTGCAATTACATTAGGTCCACATTGTAACAATGTGAACATAAATCTTTCTTTTAAATTAAGTTGGTCTTCACTGAGTCCAGCTATCCCTCTAGCACTTTCAGTTTTCTGACACTTTCAGATTTCAGTAGAGAACTTCCTCTCCATTTCAGAGGTTGTTTTTTTTGATAACATTATTTGTAAGTGTATTTACAAAATAGTATAGACAACACCATTTTTAATAACTACTTTAAAAGTATAGGTCTTTAATAGATGGTAGAATTCTGTATTTTAATAGAAGCATGATATTGTAATCTAACATTAATGGAAAATATGAGGAAATCTGGTTTTATTTTCAGAGATTTTCTATGTTTTTACCAATGAAAGTATTTTTCTTTTCCTGGTGGTGTTATTTAAGCATCATTTTTTTTTTAGTTTGGCTTTCTCTTTAAAGAAAAAAAATGTATTCTCCAGATTAAATAATGGTGCAGAGTCATCATTTAAATGATATTTAGAAACACAAAAGAGTTAAGTGACAAAAATTCTAATAAGCAATCCTGTAGTTATAGACCAAAAATAAAACTAGAGAAGTAATGTTGTTATGGAAACTGAATATTTAGATTTAAATTTATGTAAGCAGAACTTCAAGGATTATCCTAAGCAGTAAACATATTTGCAAACAAATTAAATATTGCCATTCAGATATTCTATCTCTAGTAATCATCATATATGTTTACTGCAGAATTATCTAATGTTCAGATTCCTAAAACTTTATCATTAATCTTGTTTTGTATAATTGTATTGTATTATTTTTAGCTTATAAACGTTGTCCTTCTTGTTGTTCACTTAAATTTCAGCTAGTACTCTTTTTAGCTATTTTTTTCTATTGTATTTGTATCCTTATTTTTATCTACATCAGCTACTGCTTAAAAGAATATCTATTTCCCCATATACTAAGCTGCCTTGTATTTTAATGCACTATGATCATTGTGAGATAGTCTTGTGCCTCCACTTTTTTTTTACACTATGCGCAGTCTCACTTGTTAGTAAAAAATTACTAACCCAAGGACCCAAGATGCAGTGCCCAGCCCTAATGTAGCTTCTGCACTGACAGAATTTTTTAGAATTCTGTCTTTATTATGTAATACTTGATACTTGTTTAGCTTCTTTCTTTCAAATTGCTAAAAACTTCAGCAAAATCATGAATATATATATATATTTCTCTCTTACTCCACAATATAGTAGAACAAATGCTGAATATATTTAGCATGCAAACAATGTTGTTACTCTCAATGAAGAAACTAGATAAAAAGATATAATATTTTTATGTGTCCTTTTCCATATCAATTTTAATATTATAGCAAAATTGTTTTCCTATTATCAATATCACATTTAATAAAATATATTTCAAATTCAATTACTGAATTACAAAAAAAAAAAAAAAATTGAGTCCTCTCCAATGTATATTTTCTTGTAACTACTAATTGTATCATGCATTTTTTAAACTATGGTTGGCTCAAAAGGAGCAAAATTGAACCACTTTTAATCCTCCCTACGGTGTGCCAGCATTTTCAACTTTAGTCAAGCTCCTATTTCTCAACTGAGAATAATTTCACCATTTGCAGAAGAAAAAAGTGGAAAGAACCTTGCAAAAGAAATCACATTGTTTTCCATGTGTTAGGAAATATGACAAACAGAGTCATTAAATTTGCAAATTTTTCTTTAGGGCAAAGTATACTTGAGTGGAATARGTTTTTCAAATTTTCTTCTTCAGTGGGAAATCAAAAATGTTATGTAATTTAACTTTCAGAACTTCAGAAAGGTGGGCCTGTCAATTAAACTGGTCTGCAAATACATACGAAAAAAGTGAAGAACTCACCAAAAGCAAAAAAAAGCCTTTGTTGAATCAATAACTAGCACTACATCCAAGTTAGAGTTCTATAAAATTGTAATACCTTGTTTTGATCTTAAACACAACAGGCTTGTTATTGTCTGATAAACAACTTTTAAGAAGTCTCACCATCTAAAATAGATACCTTTTACTGCTTAACACAAACTATAAACATGAACCACTATAATGTTAGCCATGTTAATAACGTGAGCTAAATTTGTCTCATGCTGACTTCTGTCTCATAAAGTGGTCATGAAATTTTTGACACCAAAAATATATATATTTTCATATTATACTGTGTAGTCTCTTGAAAACATGCATTGGTGCTTGGCTGTTGTATCTTTCACATGTGAAATATTTATAAAATGAAGCACACTGCTTAAATTACTTGAGTTATATTTTCTTAAGTTAGGAGATCATATTTATTTTTCAGAAATAGATTTTATATAAAGTTCAGGGTTAAATACTGGCACTAATCAGGTTAATGTATCTCTAAATGCAATCATAGTTCCATGTTATATTTATAGACATTTATTAGTTCATTTCAAAATATTATAAGCTATTTTCAACTTTGGGGGATTTATAATTTATCAGTAAGAGCTGCATTAGATGGAATCACTGAACCACATATTCTATCATCAGCAGTATTCAGCACTATATGTTTGTATGAAACAGGAAGAAAAATCATCGTGCATAACAGTGGAATAATTATTGTATCAGTAGATTTTTCATAATCTCATCATTCAATAAGTCCCCTAAATAATATTGGTTTCTACTTCTTAAAGCCCATCTCATTTTCCAGGTGAAGTTAGCTTGAACCTTACTACATTTTCAAAGGCATATGTTAGCAAGACTTTTGCTAAGTTATTTTAGATTAAACATCAGTATCTTTCCAATATACATTCAGTTTAAAATTGTCCAGGAGTCTCTAAATCTCAAGACTTAGGTATAATTTTATCTGATTTTCAAATCAAATTAAATCAGAAATAATGAAAGCGTTTTTTTGATCATTATTTTTTATTGTAATTGTTATTGATGTAAGAAGAGGAGTGATTTGCATCCCCAGATGTTAATCAATTTCTAGTTTGAATAATGCAATTTAAATCTATTTAAATATACAATAMATATAAATAATACTGGTTTGCATTGAGTGATTCATTTTAATGAACASAAAGGATTTGGTAACAATAGTTTCTGTCTCTGTACCCACTTCAAACAGATTTCAGTCACGTTCTCTCAAATCATTGAATAATTTCTGTGATTAGTAATGTATTTCCCCTGAAGAAGTCCCATTTAAGATGGTATTAGACTATAAATGCTCGGAGATTACTCTGAGTGGTCAAATCAACATCTGTCAAATTAGTTTATACAAACAATAATGAGTCTTCAGTCTTTATAATCTATTCTTTTGACTGCTAAAAAAAAATTATTCAGTCTTTGGATACACACTCAAAATAGCATACAAAATGTTACTATAATATCTTTTTGGTGAAAACAGGGAGTTTTCAATGCAAGGATGAAATGAGGAAGGGCCAAGCCCATCTGGAATTAGTTAACAAGAGATGACAGGGAGGACAGGAAGGGCTTCTGTAAACACATCAACAACAAGAGGAAGACTAGGGAAAAAGTATCCTGCTGAATGGGGAGGCTGCCTTGGTGATGGAAGATGCAGAGAAGGCAGAGTTACTAAATGCCTTCTCTGCTTCTGCCCTAACTACTAAGGCTAGTCCTAAAGAACTACAGAGCCCAGGTAAAMGAGAGATAATAGGCAAGAAGAAGACCTTCCACTGGTCAAGGAGGATTGGGTTAGGGATCACTTAGGCAAACTGGACACCCACAAATCTATGGGCTCAGATGGGATGCACCCAAGAGTGCTGAGGGAACTGGTAAAGGTTATTGCTCAGCCACTCTCCATCATCTTTGAGATATCATGGAGAGCAGGGAGGTGCCAGAGGACTGGAAGAGAGCCAACATCACTGTAGTCTTCAAAAAGGGGAAGAGGAAGGAGCTGGGAAACTACAGGCCAATCAGCCTCACCTCTGTCCCTGGAAAGGTGATGGAGCAGCTCATCCTAGAGAACATCTCTAGGCATGTGAGGGAGGAGATGATAGGTTGTAGTCAGCATGGATTTCCCAAGGGGAAGTCATGTCTGACGAACCTCATAGCCTTCTATGATGGGATGACTGGACRGCTGGATGAGGAGAGAGCCTTGGATGTTGTCTACCTTGACTTCAGCAAGGCTTTCAACACCGTCTCCCATAATATCCTGATAGGAAAGCTCCAGAGGTGTGGTCTGGACAGGTGGACAGGGAGGTGGATTGAGAACTGGCTGGATGGCAGAGCTCAGAGGGTGGTGATAAATGGGGCCGAGTCCAGTTGGAGGTCTGTGGCCAGCGGTATCCCCCAGGGGTCAGTACTGGGCCCGGTGCTGTTCAACGTGTTCATCAATGACTTGGAGGAGGGCACCCTGAGCAAGTTTGTGGAAGATACCAAGCTGGGTGGAGTGACCAACACACCGGAGGGCTGTGCTGCCATTCAGAGGGACCTGGATAGGCTGGAGAGTTGGGCAGAGAGAAACCTCATGAGGTTCAACAAGGACAAGTGCCTTGGTCCTGCATGTGGGAAGGAATAACCCCAGGCACCAGTGCAGATTAGGGGTTGACCTGCTGGAGAGCAGCTCCACAGAGAGGGACCTGGGAGTCCTGGTTGACACCAACTTAACCATGAATCAGCAGTGTGCCCTCRTGGCCAAGAATGCCAATGGGATCCTGGCCTATACGAGGAGGAGTGTTGCGAGCAGGTCAAGGGAGGTGATTCTGTCCCTCTACTTAGCTCTGGTTAGGTTGCATCTGCAGTATTGTGTGCAGTTCTGGGCTCTGCAGTACAATAGAGTTGTGGAGCTTGTAGAGAGGGTCCAGTGGARAGCGACAAAGATGAATAACGGACTGGAGCATCTCTTGTATGAGGAAAGACGAAGTGTGCTGGGCCTATTTAGCCTGGAGAAATGCTTTTATTTGCTTTCATGAAATAATCAGACTATGGAAAATATTGATTAGTAGTCTTTGAGTTTTAATAGATAATAATCAACAGCTGGATTATTTCTAATTGTAGCAGTTAAGAGGGCCCCAAATTTACTGATATAATACATAATGGAAGGTCATGTACCCAGTTTTATATACTACTGTGTATTTCTTTCTGTTCCATTTAAGTTTGATAGTTGTTCTTCTCCTCTCAATAAAACAAACTCTGATTTCTTTTCTATGTCTATAATTGAATATTTGCTATTTTTGTTGAAGACTTCCTTGATTAAAATACATAGTATTAGGAGTTGGTTTATTCTCCTACACTTCTTTCACATTTGACATCCAATGCGTGTGATACCAGGACATTTCCACTTCTTTGGTCGGTAATAGCATGGCTTATCCCCAGTTACTGATGAAAGTGAAAGACATACCATGCCATTACTCTAAGACATGCTTTTGTAACTGCAATATGAATAATCTTATTGCACAGCAAAGTGAGTTGTACAATAATATATAATTTCCCTACATATAGTGCTTTTCCAGTATCTCAGAACATCCTTAAAAACAACAAAATTATTGCTATATAACGTGTGATACTGGAAAGTTTTTAAAAACATTTCTATGCAAGCCACATCTGCTAAGTATGTGCATGATGTGTTATTGCTTTATACTTAAAACATACAACTATAAATGTAGTAGGCAGACACCCGTAACCTTTGGGTTTGGTGACACCCATATATGTGAGGAAAATACGATGATCCAGTAAAGCAAGTCAATTGATTTTGAAACCTCTGAAGCCAGTGGATTGGTTACTCTGTTTAGAAATAACCTTACATTTCTTAAATAAGTCCCATTTCTCAAATATTTTTTCTCAGTGGACCTTAAAGATCACGGGATAATAATATTTCCATTAATATACTGTCTTTTTTTTTCCCCTGTAAGCAGAAATATTCTTAATCCATTGTCACTTCATTTCAGTGCAGTGACTTTACTGAGATATTGAGATATGCATGAGATATGCAAGAAGAAATTTGGCAATATATTTTCTGCTTTTTCTGATAATTTACTTCATCTTTGAACAAAGTTTGCAAGTTTGTTTATTTTGATATGAGTTTAGCGATTAATTTAAAAGTAAGTTTCTAAGTTGATTTTCATTATGTCAGATCTCAGCTTGGAGATGGACACCTTTCTTCAAGAAGGTCATTAGCCGTAACATCACAACTGTGATGTTGCAGCCAGGGAATAGAAAATCACTAGAAATTTTTGAGGAAACACCTCTGCTAACCAGAGGAGTTTCCATCAATAGCAAAAGAGACTCGGGGAAAAAGAGAAGAAGAAAGAAGAAGAAGAAAATGACTCTGACAATCTGACAAAATGAAAACACACAGTTGTTCTTACCCCCCTAAAATAAAACTCGCTTGTCAAAGGACAAATATCTCTTGAATGTCTCTGTTTTATGGTGGTACATTGGTTTTCCAAATCAGCATTTGGAAAGCTAATATCGATGAAAAGATATTTTGTCTAGAAATAAATCTCTTATATTTGTAGGTCAGTTAAAATATTTTTAGAGCTACTTAGTTGTAGCTTAAGTATTTGTAGTTGTACTTCATTTGCCTCTTTATTTGCTTACAAGCTAAGAAATGGATGCATGAAGAATATTAGCATAAGCTAAGAAACATATGTATGCATAATGACAGACTATCAATAAAAGTATCTCTTTGTTTTACAGGTAAAAGGTTTTACATGTAGATGTTTAAGTGATTTATTTGGCCCCACGCAACATGGATGTTAGCGAAAGTCTTTTCCTTATGGAGGCTAATATATCTTTGCCTATTTCACAACCCTTTATTCRGATTAAATCTGGCTCTCCTGGGATGCTCCAGCCAGGACCACACTGGAGAACCAGAATGATGGTGCCTGTCCTTTGGAGCCTTCCCACTTCTGTCTCCAGTGGCAATGCAACAGAAATTCAGGCACTCTTTCAACAAACCTATTATGGTCTGAAATCTGACACTCAGAAATGCAGCTCCTAAGTGAAATTGCTAGCCTTATGAAATAGGCTGATTTCGTGGCTTCAGAATGTGATCTCACAAATACCAAGGATAGAAGAAGAAGGAAACAAGGAGTTATGCACGGGGATGAAAACTGAGCACTGCCATCTTTTAGTGGTTTATTTACATTCTACATTTCAGATGCATGTGTATGCTTCTTTAGCAGCCTATTGTCATTTTTGTTGCTACATTCCTTCCTGAAGACCTGGCATAGGTCCAATAAGACAGAGGAGAGACTGGTTTATGTCCCAGCTTAGCCTTGTAAACAAAGTTGGGTTTGGGGTTTTATCTCAAAACTCTTCAGAGTTTTATCGCTTAAGAGCTCTATTTTTTTTTTTATGACAACTCTCTTTGATACTTACATCCTTTACAGGATCCTTTTAAGTCCTTAGGAGCCTTTGTTCAATTGAAAGCTAACTCCTTTTAAGAATTCCAGGACTAACCTAAGAAAGATAAGTGCTTAAAATTCCTAATTTWTTATCAGCTTGCTTTTCAAGTTCTATTGCTCATTTCTGTCTTTAGTCAGCCTTATTCTTTAAAGGAGAATGCCTCCTGCTTATTTCTGTTTTTTGTTTTTTGTTTTTTTACTTTTTGTTTTTCTCAATAGAATATCATGATTACCTTGTTCCATTTTCTGCTCTGGAAGAGTGAATTTTATTCACTAAATAGGGAGCATAGTGTAACTTACTTCCCCAGTTCTTGTTATTTTCATTTTCAAAGATCATGAGTTTCTGGAGAGCAGAATTGAATAAAGCTTGCTATCAATGTGGCAAATTGCATAATTTGGATCTTCTTAATGCTTGAGAGCAAGCCGTTGCACAGTACACAGGATAGGCTATAAAATCTTTTAGGCATTGAAAAGTAAATGTGAAATAAGTGAGGAAATAAGACCTCTATATTAGAASACTAAGTTTGTCTAATATCTGAATGCACAGTGTGTATGCACCTTGAAAAATGCAAATGGACTGTATATCTTATCTGAAGGAGGCATAATACAAGGAAACAGCACCTAGGAAACTGCTTGAGATCACAAAACTAGCTTTTTTTTTTTTTCATATTTAATACTGATTCCTGTGATGGGGAGCCAGTATGACGATAGGGATGACTTGTTTCTATGTTTGTTTTTGAAGCTGATAATATTTCTGAAATATTTCCAAAAACAAGGTTGATGTTATTCCTTAGAAAGCCTGCCTGACCTCCAAGACAGCTTTCAGCAACCCTTCCATTTAGCTCKAGAAAACTCTAGACTTCTGACATAATAGTTTCCAATCCTGTTCAGAAAGATTTTCAGAAATTTGGGCTTATACTTGACTCGTAGAGGGCTGAAGAAATATCAATATCTAATAAAAAGAACAACATGAAAAGTTTATAGGAATGCCATAGTTCTTCTTTTTACAGAAACAAGTGCTTAATAAGATCTGCAGGAAAAAGAAATTTGGAAGAAAATATTGCACAGATCATTTGAACTCAGTATACTTCACCTTTGCGGGTATACTGACAAATTCCAGCTTTAAAATTTTGAATTATAAAAAAAAGGAATGATTTTTTAATTTCACTGTAGACAAAATGGTATGATAATATTGAAGTCATTTATTACAGAGAAAGATAAAAGCCTTTGTTTTGAATTTATTGACACAATTACAGCAGCATTACTGAATATAATGATGTATAATTTATTTTTAAATATAAAGTAATTGTGTGCAAATTTTAATTAGTCATTCTTTGATTGTAATTTATAGACTTACATGTTTTTAGGTGATTGGTAATACATAGAAATGGAAGCAGTACTGGGAAATAAAAGATAATAGACACACAAAATAGTAYTAAAAGAAAGAAAAATATAGTCTCATATATATGAGACTCTGAGCTTTTGGCAGATGTTTTCCCATCTGTTCACCTGCCAGGTAAAGAGACAACCTGCAGGAGCGTAGGAGAACTTGATCCATCTCCCAGCCASGAGCTGAAGTCTGCTCCTAGATACTTACCTATCTGAGGCACAAGGGGCAGGGAACAGTGGGACAGCCTTCCCAAGCACCTGGCCCACCRCCCCCTGCCAGGCCTGCACAGAAAGCCTGGCAGAGCACCTGGTTTACACCTGCGACTGAGCATTTCTGTTCTACTGCTTAGGTGAAATTCTCTCAGGCAGCTCTGATTTAAAATTTACGTTCTATTATAGCAGCATTCTTTTGGATTTTCAACATTTACCACTGCAGGTGACGGTATGTGTGACTGACAGGTTCACAGCTTCCATTGTTTCCTTTCTAGGTCCTTTGAATACGGAAATTACAATCTCTCTCTCTCTCTCTCTCTCTCTCTCTTTTTTCTTGTGCTTTTGTGCCTTTTCTTTGTAGTCCAAGGTCTTTTCTCTACTAAAGTTGCAAACTTTCTGAGCTAATTAATGATCTGAGAATATTTACTTTGTTATTAAGTAGCAGTCACACTTCAGGGGAAAAGAATGCCCTGAAATATCATAATATCATGGAAGTCTTATTGCAAAATGGAGCCTTCTATAACAACAAAACAAACAAACAAAAATTTATAACAAGTAAATTTTCCCAGAAATGAGAATTAAAAATTTCACCACATCATAGAAATTTGAGGTGAAGATGTGATCAAAGTCTTTTTTTTTTAAAAAAAATCTCTATGTAGCTTCACATGTATGTAATTCTGTGAACTTCTAACACTATGAAAGAAGGCAAAATTCAAAGCATACATTTTGCACATACTATTAAAGATGCTTAATTTAAATATTCTGAGATCAAAATTATTGTGGGAATGAGAGGCACATGAAAAAGGGGAAACTCTGAGGTCTGCACCTGCAGTGACCCTTCTTATTTCCCTTTTAGCTCACAAGAGAGCAGCAGGCAGATCTGAGAAGTAGCTTATTTCATTCTATTCTTTTTTTTTTTTTTGGATTATGGAATGAAAATAGTAATTTGGCTTTAATAGTCAGAAAAATCAAGGTAATTTATGGTGCTTAAGATGGAACTGAAGTGAGATCAATGTCATACCCTTTAATATGAGCTCTAATGTGTAGGTAGTCGCAAGTCACGAATTATGTCACAAGAAAGAAGACACCTTCCTTTTCATAAGCAACACCTTTTTACTGACAGCATTTTGGGCAACAGGCCAGACAGTATCAGGAAGGGGAGTTTCAGAAGATAATTTCTTGTTATTGATTTAATTATATTAAAAATACCAAATGAACATAGTGAAAGATAAAGTTACACAGTACATCAATTACCGTGATAAGTAACAGTAGCAGCTCATTACAAAAGAGTTATAAAAGTTAATCAGATAATATTGAGAACCTTGCTAGTCTGAGCACAAAACACAATTTGTATTATCATTAAAAGATGAATCAAAATAGTGTAAACTTTAATCCCCTGGTTACAGCCTCAACAAAACAAAAATACACAAAAAAATATTTCAGAAACAAATGCTTTATGGTTTGAAGTGCATTCTTTCAATCAACTAAGAAACCATTGATCTGTCAAAATCAGTGGTCAGACTTAAGTTTCAGAAAAGACAAAAATTTTAATGACAATGAGGAAATGTGCATGAGAATAAATTCTCTTGGTCTTTGGGAATTGCCAGTCACCATAGTACAAGGCCTTGGCCATACCTTCAGAGCTAGTAACAACAAAAGGTATTGCACCATTTTTTTAAACAATACAGCTCTACTGGATACGATTCATTAGTAATGTTGCTGCTGTCATGGATTAAGCAGGTAGTCAAGAAAATAAACAAAATAAATAACAAACAGAAAATCAGGGACCTAATAGAGATACTAATTTTGGTGCAAACTATAAGATCCCTTCTACACACTTACATGTCTGTATGTCAAAAATGTCTCTCCCACAATAGAACTTTACCTTATCTCTTTTTCCTCCTTCATTTGCTCTTTCTTCCTGCAACATTCCCTTTATTCTATTCATACCAATTACCTTTCCTTTCAGAGATAATTTAATTAGAACATCACTTGATAAACTCTGAGAAATTCTGCTTCAGTTATAGCTGTACTCTCTATTTAAGACCTGCAGGAAGACTTTCCAAAAGATTCTCTATTTTCTATTTCTATTCTCTAACAGTTACACTGTTTTAGCCTAATAAATGATTTCTCATTTTCTTGCAGTCATTGCTTTGCTTACATTTTGTAAATGTGCATGTGTGCTTTCAATGTGCGGATGTGACAGAGAAGCTAGACCTATTGAAGTGTAATGTCAAGGACATTCCAGTTTATTATTACTATTTGCCTTGGGTGTTTCCAACTCCTTCCATAGGAAAATTGTGAATTTCCTTGCTGATTTGCATGATCATCCTAAAACCCCAATTTGTATTTGGAGTCTTGCCTGAGAAGATGACTTAGGAGTGGGTTCCAGCTCTTCAGTCACTTGATTCCCCTTTCTCTTCATTTCAGCTGGACTGTTTAACAGTTATAATAATGAGAAGACGAAGAAACATAAGCAGAGTTAAGGTAACATTTTTGTCCTAAGAATTTAGAAAACATCTAGATTTAATTTAATTGTGTTCTAGTTCTCAAATTCTTAGAAATCACAAATATCTTGTGATTATTTGTTCCTCTGTGATGACTCCTCTAGCCTACATATCATTGGTAATTCATTCCTTTCTTCTCAGACTATAAGAGAGTAGCTAAGTTCTTAGAAGAGGAAGAAAGCAAGTGCTATTATACGAATACCTATGTAAGCTAAGTAGCATCTATCTTTGTTTACTAATATCAGTGTTCTTGTAGCATAATTTTTATTCTAAGTAGAGGAGGAAAAGCTTTATATTACAAGTTAAAAATACAAACTCTCCTGCCTCAAACTGTATGAACTAAGCTAATCATTTGCTAGTATGTATAACAACTTGTGGCCCTCTATAACACTCTAGCAGAGTATTAAGAAACTCCCCTTCATATAGGAATTTGCAAAAGAAAGCAAGTTCACAAAATTTACAGACTTTACTGATGGCTTTAAAAGATTGTCATAACTTTAAAACTTATAGTTCTGTGAAGCTGGTCAACCTCTTGCTGTTTTGAACTTTGCACTGCTGTATGCAGTTTTGGTTGGTTGCCTTTTAGCAAATTATAGCTAACAAATAATTTGTTACAAAAATCAGGAGGAAATAAAGGACTATAAACGCCAGCTACCCATGAACACATAAGATGACAAAGAAAGGTGCTAAGTCAGAAAACTTCACTTTTTCCATTCAGATGGAGTCATAATACTGTTGTTTTGTTTTTAGTTCATTCAAAATAAGAGCCTCTAGCAAATAGAACTACTTTATCTCAAATCTGAAAAAAAAAAAAGAAGAAAATATTCCTTGGAGGTGAAGAATTTTGGTTTTGTTTTCTAAGAACAAGACAACAGAAGATATTGCTTTTGCCTGTTGAACAAGACAAC
Organism: Nothoprocta perdicaria; assembly: GCF_003342845.1. Lineage (NCBI taxonomy): Eukaryota > Metazoa > Chordata > Aves > Tinamiformes > Tinamidae > Nothoprocta > Nothoprocta perdicaria. Next base: position 962,054 of record NW_020454627.1, read on the forward strand.
AGAAGATAACTGCTTTTGCGCATTTGCAGCTCAGTTGTTTTTTCCTTTATCTTTCGCTTGAACAGTTCATAAAAGGTTTTAGTCAAAATAAATAAATCCTTCCCTTTGGTATTTTATTGCTTAGGAACAAATACTGAGGATGGAAAAGACCTTTTTAACTTTATTTTTATAAGTTACATATTAATTTTTTTACAATGTAGAGAAAATAAGAATACTAGACATACTCTACTTTCCACACCAGCTTCTGGTCCTTTGCTTTTAAAGAATTTGTGCTATAGATAGCTATACAAAATAAAATCTAAATATATATATATATATATTTTTAAATTTATTTGATTAACTGTAATAATTGATTTGTATATTGCTAGGAACCTCAATAGCTAACACCTGTACAGTTCGCTTGTATTGTAGTTCACATCCTGTATTTCATCTAACTGTAGTGAGACTTAAACTGTGCTGAATTTAGAGCATCTGACTTCACTTCCTCTATCTCCTAAAAGATCTTCATTGCTTTGCTCAAGTAGGATGGACTCTGTGAACCTCAGTTTTTCATCATTTTCATTAAAATCATCATTTTCATTTCATTAAAATGAAAATAATATTTTTTGCCCTCCTGTCTTTTGGAAAACAGGGAGAAAATTGTCTTTAGTATGTTTCATATGATGCCTAACAAAAAGGATTCCTGACCTAATTTCATATCTCTGAAGTCCGTTATAAAGCAAAGAAATAATCTTATAACTATACTTGACTCTATCAAGTGTTGAACATTTCCAGAAGCGATCCTGGAGGCAAGCCAATTCCCTTCCTTCTTACCTAGTAAATATGTCTCTTGCAAATTCCAAGCAAGCTGACAGGTTATGAAACCAAGAGAAGCAGCTTTTCTCTGAAGTCTGCTTATTCCCACTCACCTTGAAAATGGATGTGAATAACTGCATGAGAGTAAAAGGAGAAAAGTTCTTTAYACTTATATTAAGCAAGATCTGTTCATTCAATAAGAATATAAATTATTATAATGTTCAAGAAAAAATCATATTTAGGCTACCTTAACACTATGGGTTAAGTTCATAGTTATAGTCAGTATGTGATTTACTTGTTGATTCAGACCAGGTCACATTTATTGAAAAGCACTTTTATTTTTATACAGAAGAGCTCATGATAATCTGCAGCAATGCCCCATGTTATTTTAGGAAACTGGGGAAAATAACTCTAGTCATCACTTCAGATGATGAAGATTGGTCTCCAACATTGTCAAGTGGGTAAGCCTGAGTATATTTTGCATTAATTCAACAATGGACCAAGTACACAGGGGAAATACTAGCTTTTATGGATACAGTCGGTTAGTCATTTCAGGAAAGCTGACTGAGAACTACTCTTAGGTCATTTCTAAAAACTCAAATTGAAGTAGGTGATATTTAGGTGGCTTCCTAAAAGTCTCCATTTATGCACAGAACATAATCACTTCAAAACTCAAGCAGATGATAGTTTCTTCTCAACAGCAACCCATAACTTCGATGAATAGGGAATGAGTCATGGAACAAGTCAGGGGTGAATGGCACAATACACTTCACTTGTGTGAAAGAAACAGTAATAGGTTTTACTGATATGGGCAAAGGTTTAACAGGGTCATTTATTATTTACTGCATGAGATACAAGATATGCACAGAATTACCAAGGAAACCCTCCCATTGAATCACAGGGTCCAGATTGGACACCCTTGCTTTCCAAACACCTTGTGAGAGCTGTCTGGATCTGGTTGGATCCAATCCAATCCCAGATCTGGTCAACCATTTATGACTAAAGAATCCTATGCATAGTTACCTATACAATTCAGTAAATTTATAACTTCAGAAAGTAGGCTGTAGTCACTTACCACGTTTTGACAAGGATCTCTTAACCCTGAGGAATATCCTTGAGAGGTCTCTGCTCAAGCTGAGATCATGGTGTGCAGCCCAATGCCATGCAAGGATTGCTCAGTGGGCTCTTGGGCTGTTATCATATTCTTTGGACAAGATGACTGATTTATAGTCATTCTTTCAGATGAATTTTGATTGAAGCATGGTCAATTAACAGTTATCTCCCTGTCAGAATGCAGCCATCTGGTTATTGTAGGTCAGGGAGGCAATCTCCAGGATCAGAGAAGGTCACTGGTGGTTAATAACTGAATAGGACTACAGCTAAATGTAAAAGATCAGGTTGGGCTGGGGAAGAAGCACACCCTTCACCTAGGGATAGTGTATGTGTCAGGACATAGTTACAATGGCAAGCAGCAAAGATTTTACAGTGTGCCTACCTCCAAGCCAACATATTTCTTTCCACACACAGGCATTCTCAAGGATAAGTCAAAAATAACAACTAAAGAATGGAAATTTCCTCAAAGTCACAAAAGACGCAATTTCCAAATGTCTTCTTTAGCCTAGAGTAACAAAGGCATCTTTACTTTCTCCTATACAGCAGAAACAATAAGTCAAAAGCTCATCAAATCAAAATATATATATTACTGGTGTCCTGTTCAGTATTAATTCAGATTTGATCCATAGTATCATTTCACTTTCTGACCCGTTTTCCTAAATCTCAGTCATTCTGTCTCCTCATTTTGAATATTTTTAAAGGAAAATCTACCCATCAAGCAAAACATTTTGATTGAGTTTTTTTTCATCTTCTTCATTAGGGAAAAAAAAAAAAGATACCAGGACAAAGAGGAAGAAAATAGAAGACACTTAACTGAAAAAAAGCCACATATCTGAGGTGTGATAATGTCAAATTTCTAATTGATTTAAACTAAATTCAATAGAGCTGTGGCAGAGAAAAGAACATGTTATTTGTATGTCAGCTTGAATAATGGAAAACTGTGCTTTATCATCCTGATGCTCATCTACATTGAGATGCTTGGTGTGGTTGTTTATCACTACTTTAGCAAGATGTTCACAACTGAGTCCAGTAATAGTATGAGAGGTAAAATGATGAAGAATAGGCTAGATGTCAGGTGGCAGCCAGCTGGATTTAAATTGCCTGAGCTGCTGGGTTGTGAGCAGTGGCATGAAATCTTGTTGGAGGCCGGTCACCAATGCCGTGCCCTCAGGGGTCAGTACTATATGTTTCACATATTCTTTAAAGCCCTGGATGATGGGTCAGAGTGCATCCTCAACAAATTTGTAGACAACACAAAACTGGTAGGAGTAGCTGATATATCAAATTGCTGCCCATATATCAAATGATTGCAAATGGTCTCCATGGGATCATGCCAGACTGGAAAAGTAGACTGAAAAGCACTTCATTAAACTGAAGAAAGAGAAATGACAAATCCTGCACTTTGGAAGGAAAATCTTCATGCACTAATAAAGTCAGGGAGCCAGCCAACTGGCTAGCAGCTTTGTAGAGAAGATCCTGGGGCTTCTGATGGAGAAATTGAGTATGTGCAGCAATGTGCTCCTGCAACAACGATCAGCAGTATCCAGGGCTGAATTAGATGTAACAGGTAGGTTGAGGGAGATCCTTCTTCTTTATTCATCAATAATGAGACCATCTGGAGTGCTGGGTGCAGGTTGGCGCTTTCCAGCAGGAGAGACATATTGGAGAATCTCCAGTGGGTTGCCATAGAAATGATTAAGAGGGAAGGCGAAAGGAGAATTAATTACCTAGTGGATTTCCAGACATGCCTTCCAATCTCAGCCACCCTGTGGTCCTATGAAGATTAGATGCAAACTTTGGCTCCTCTGAACAGGCTGAAAAAAATCTGAGAGACAAGTATTTTCTATTAATTAACTGACAGGACATTTCCTTGAATCCAAAGAGAATGAAGTTCCATTTGTTACTGTGTGTTAGGAAAAATATCACATTTGATCTCTTAAAAGCCACAGTGTCTGAGTCTGATTTACTGAGTATCCAGGAGTGATTTTTCTTCTTTGTGAGTGTTTTTACAAATCTTATGCTTGTCAAAAGCTTCACAGAAAGTTTTAGTTTTAGCCAACCTAGATTTTCTGGGAAAACACATTATAAGAATCACAGCCACTTTTCATCTGAAGTGTTATAGAGCAGTCCTCATCATCATGAGCTGCTGTCTTCTCTTTTCCCATCTGATCAGTTGCTGTCTTTTACTCCTCAGGGTTCTTTTCATGCTCTTCATTAAGAAAGGAACTATTCACCTAGCAAAAAATATCAAAATGCTATTTCCCTGAAAATCTCCTTCTGATACTCACTCATAGAAAATCAAATAGCCAAACAAATTTACATCTAGGATATTAAAGCATATCTATAGGATTCTTCTTCTTCAATACTTCTTACTGATATTTTCCCAAATTACTTTTGATGTTTTCTTATATATTAATATATGTATTGACATTCATGCCATTCTGTTGTAAATGACCACAGAGAAATCTCCAAAACATATTCTCCTATTACATGGCAACTTGAAGGCCATGTTTTCAGTATCCCCGTGGCTTTTAGTATCTTATGCAGCCTTTAGTTAAAGGTCCTAAAGTTCTGAGCAACAGTCTATGAAAGTCCTTTGGGTGATCACTGTTAAAGCTTTTATAGTGTGCTTTATATTTATAATTCTTAACATCAGGCTATAAGAAACAAGCTTGTGAAAACCTGTAATTTACTAGGAGATAACAAGTATTCATATCTTTTTTTATTGTATTTACTTTAAATGCCATAAATCATTCTATAAAAAGATGAAGCAGTAGCTTAGTTTAAGGTGTTTGTAAAAAGAAATTTAAATATATTCAATATAATTAATATGTTATTAACAGATAATTAATTGCTAATGATAATTAATATATTTAATATGTAAACATATTTAATATATTTAAAGAAGTTGGGGCTTTTTTTTTTTTTTTTTTTTTTTTAACAAGGACTGATTCAAACATAGCAACCCAGAAAGGATCTGAGTGATAAATATTCATCTAGATTTTTGTCTCTAACATATCCGTTTTATTAATATATAATGAACAGCAAATAAATAAACTTGATATCTTCACAGCCATATTAGGTTCTTGTGAAAGTTCTGTTATTACTATTATGTGCAACATTCTGCAAGACAGACTTTTCCTTACTCTTTAAAGCATTGTTCAATGAAGTTTAAATTTCTGAGTTAGCCAGGAAAGCACAATCAATGTTTGAAAGAGCAGAAACAATTTCTTTACTGTAAGACATTCAAATCTGAGTTATTCAAGCAGATTCCTAAGCCTTATATTTGCACACAAAACCTACTTTCCATAATTCATTAGAGTTATTGAGCCCCAAAGAATTCATTGGGGACTGTGAGCACCCATACTCTGGAGAACTCAAGTCATTTTACTAATATTCCTCTGTGTTAAAACCTTGAACGATGTCATTAACGTGAGTGGCTTATGTTTTCTGTAATGAGAGAGTTTCAAGGAAACTTTTCTGCAAGGTAAGCAGGTATGCTAATTTTTGTTGCTGGGACGAGTGTAGCTAATATAGCAATGACATGTGCAAAGGGCATTTTGCCACACTTTCAGATATTTTTAAATTGCTTCACACCATCATTCACAGTTCATTGCCAGGTGACATGATTTTACCAATATGTTCTGTCAACACAGAACAAATGATTTAAAAAAAAAAACAAACTTTTCTTATTGTTAGTTTGATATCTGTTTCCATGTAGAAGCCATTTGTTCATTTTCTTTGGTGCAAGTTTCTTACCTGTGAATAGGAAGTAAAATTCTGCTAATTTATAGCACTTATTGACAATGTCAGAAAAGAATTTTAAATGTACTACCTTCCACAAATTCCATATGCAACCTCAGATAACATCTAGAAAAACAACATATCACGAATTACATAGTAAGGTAGAACTGAAAAATAATTGATTTTGAAAAATCAGTGATTTTCGTAAAGTGATTTCTGAAAAATCACTGATTTTGTGATTTTTATGATAACTGTGTATCTCCTGCAGATATGTCTACATGAGGCATGTAGAACTACTACAGAGAAAATAATCTACTCAGAAACCATATGGCTGGAAAAGAAAGAAAGGAAAGAGGGAAATCAAAGACAGAAAAAGAACAGTGGAAAAGAGGCACTTAAAAGATATTCCTTCTAAAAGTTATATTTAAATTTCACCTATTTCCAATTTCTGCTAAAATATACACCCCAAAATATATGCTAATTTGTAATGCTATCATCTTATAACTTTCAATAGTGTCATTCATTAGAGATAAAGCTAACATACTCATCATATACTGAATTAGTCATCAGATTGAGAACTTTTATTTATAAAAGTTATATATTATGCATGAACAATGATCTGCTGATTAAGTTGCATAGTAGGTGTATATCGCAAACATACAAAAAACTGTTGAGTGGTTCAGCACAATAATTCTTTGCCAGTGAGAAAGGGGAGAGAAGGGAGGTCATCTTGTGAAGAACAGATGAAAATTGACTTCCTGTTGATTATAAAAAATAATCTTGTTGATTATCAAAAGTTAACTGAATGGGCCAGTTTATGTACAGTTTGGGGAATGGCTGTACAGGCCCAACCTGGGTTTCTTAGGTGCTTTAGACCTGCCATGCCTCACCTCTGAATACTCACACTTTCTACTAGCCACTTTTCATCTGGCTGGGTCAATTCAGCATTACCCCCCACTCTTCTCTGTCCATTTTGATGCTTTCTTGTTTAACTAAACATCTGTTGTGAAAGATATAAAAATCTCTAGTGAACATGATTATTCAAAGATTTAGTTTGCCTCAAGCTCCTCTGTTTTACAGATTCTGATTTAGTCTTCTGAAAGGAACAGACCTGAAAAGGCAGAAGCACTTAAAACATACTTCAGATGCTGTTTGGAAAATGAATTCTAGAGAAAGAGACGACTAAGATGAGAAAAAACCTTTTATGTCTTACTGGGAGATTATTTGTTAAAGGAAGCAATTAGGAGAAAAGTAAGTTCTTCCACAATACCATTGTCTGATGATGGCACCACAAAATGGAGCTAGTTCTAAAATGGACATGTCTCTCACTAGGTGAGTGTCGGGCTTTTCCTTATTTCTTCTGTCTGCTGGATGGCCATCATGGACATTTTAGGCTAGAATACATACCCCACATCTAATGTCATTGGATACTKTCTGTGCCATCAGAATACTGAAGAACACTTTGTATAAAAGAATTTTTAGTTCTTTCCTTTTAGATTTATACTTTCAAGATGAGCAGATTAAAGGATAATTTTCTTCATGATATAATCTAAAACACTACAAGTAGAATTACAGAACTTTCCAGATTCACAGATCTAAATATTTAAGAGATATAATAAGGAAGAAAAATCTTAGAATACAGGAAGAATCATTACAAGAGAAGCAACAAAAAAGACATTTCCAGGCTTACACATAAAACAAAGTAGTCTAAACTGATAAACAAATCTCCATCATTCAGTTAGAATCAAAGCACTCTATCTGATACTTGGGGTTAAATGCTTTCTCCTCATCTTGTCACCATATCCCTCATTCTTTCAACACCAAGGATCCCTGGAAATGTGACTCCTTCCCTTACAGATTTGCTCTCATCTGCTCTCCTCTATTCTACAATGTTTGCACTTTGCAGATTAAGATTTCCTTCTGCTATTTTAAATGTGACATGTTTATTATCATGATAATCATATTAGAAGTTGCACCCAGAATTCAACAGCACAGTGTCTGTTCAGCTGTGCCTTCTCTCCATGTCCTTGAGATCCTGGTATCTCAATGGGATCCTGGCTTGCATCAGGAGGAGTGTTGCCAGCAAGTCAAGGGAGGGGATCCTGCCCCTCTACTCTGCTCTGGTGAGGCCGCACCTGGAGTATTGGGTGCAGTTCTAGGCTCCTCAGTATAAGAGGGAGGTGGAGCTTCTAGAGAGGGTCCAGTGGAGGGCAACCAAGGTGATTAAGGGAGTGGAACATCTCTCGTATGAGGAGAGACTGAGTTAACTGGCCTTTTTAGCTTGGAGAAGAGAAGGCTGAGAGGGGATATGATTAACGTGTTCATGAAGGGGGAATGTAGGGAGGAAGGGGCCAAGCTCTTCTCAGTGACTGAACAAGGGGTAATGGGTATAAGTTAAAACACAGGAAGTTCCATCTCCATGTGAGGAGGAACTTCTTTCCTGTGAGGATGACAGAGCCCTGGCACAGGCTGCCCAGGGAGGTTGTGGAGTCTCCTTCTCTGGAGGTCTTCAAAACCCTCCTGGATGCCACCCTCGTGCTCTAAGTGTCCCTGCTTGAGCAGGAAGGTTGGACTAGATGATCTCTAGAAGTCCCTTCCAACCTTAACCATTTTGTGATTCTGTGATTCTGAGGCAGTAGCTCCTATCCCAAATTAATGAGTTTTAAAGAAGGAGAAGATAGATGCAAAAGACAATGGAAATAAGAATTGAATAGGATTCAAACCCAAAAAATTTTAAAAGTCTGACCCATAGCATCAAATTCTTTCTAAATGGATAAATTACTGTGGCTTGGCCCATTACTGTGATACCAAGAGATAGCCAACCTCAAAAAATTATTCCCAGAAGACGTGATGCGAGAGAAGGTTTTTTGTTGATGAATGGGACCTACACTTGATGTTGATATATAAGAAGAGGCTTGCAGAGCTTACTCTTCAATGAGAAACATATAAAATGGAAAACATGAGCTTTAATCACATGATACAGTTCAAGATGTTCTTTTCAGTATATACAAGAGTCTGTGCTTTAAAACTGCAGGTAAAATAAGGGTAGAAAGGAAGGCATTTCAGAGGATCTTCCTTCCTTCCTTCCTTCCTTCCTTCCTTCCTTCCTTCCTTCCTTCCTTCCTTCCTTCCTTCCTTCCTTCCTTCCTTCCTTCCTAATTCATCATTTTGAATCCATGATTAAAAGAGAAAAGCAGAAACATATTTTATGCATGACATTTTTTTCATATAAATTTTCCTAAGTATATTGAGTCGTTATAGAGCTGATGACCAATTCTTCAATGAGCCACTTCCAGTTTAGAAAATAGTATTTTGCTGACAGCAGAACTTTTCAAGGAAACATAACTCTCTCAGCTGTTCAGGATGAAATTTATGGTTATGGTAAAGAAAATTCTCCTCCCATCTCTAAAACAGCCAGTAACAAAATAAGAAAGGCATGCAGACAGGAAAAGTAAGACTCAAATTCTGAATCTTATTCATCCTTAGATGTAAATAAATATGGAAAAGAATTTCTTATACTCCCATGGAATACCCTAACAACTGTTTTTTAGTATGTTTTTAGTTTGAAATGTTAAATCAAATATATATGCATATATTTATATACAGTGAGTCATATTCTGTATTTTCTAGGCAAGGGAAGGGATTAGACTAGTTAAGAAAATTTCTGAGACTTTTTAGATTTCCCTTCTTGGCAACTATACCCTTTGGTGCCATCTGGTTTATTAGAAGTGCAAGTATTTCCTCTTCAGATGTACTACTTTGGTATGACAAAGATGATAATTTAGCAATTTCCTGAGTGAGAAAGCAAGGTACATCAGAAGAATAGAAATCATCCCAATTTAGCTGAAAACTTAAAAGCAAGGCCTTCCAGAAGCCTGTCCAACTTTTGAGGCTGAGATGTAGGATGTTGCACACAGAGAATTACTGTCTTTGGATGAATAAATACAAGAAGCCCAGATCCTGCTTTCCTAGTCTCCTGTCACGCCCAGGTGCACTTAGAACTACCATATAATGGCAAGTCCATATCTAAGGCAAAGGATGGGTATAGACATTAGAGTTAATGAGAAAGAGCTGGCTGAAGCACCTTTCTACAAACAATTGCACAAGAACAGCAGTTAGAACAACTCCTAAAACAACTTCTAAAACATTTCTACTGTTTTGCAGTTCTTACTGCAGGAAATATTAACAATAATTGAATCAAACTCCATCTAGAAATTCAAGGAGTTAAAAAAGGCTTTTTACTTACATACCAAGAGACTTGCACTTTCATAGTTTAACATGGTTATACTTTATATGAATGCAATTCAAATTTTCACTTGAAAGGAATGAACAAATAACATCATTTAGCAAATAGTTCTTTAAGTTCATGTTAACTAAAAAGTTAAAGAAGGAGTTTTCTTGAGAAGCAATGGTGGGTTTCAATTTTTTCCACTTTTATTAAAGTACATGGTAGGGTAAAAATAGACTTTTAATGATATGTGTATAGAATCTTTAATACAGCAATAACCATGTCTAATACTTTATGCTGCAGGACTTAATAATGCAGGATAACAACTTATTCACTAAGAAGGAAATATTAGAACATAGCTAACCTGCTTTCACAGATGCTCTCAGCATTTGAAATAGGTAACATTTGGGGGCTTAATGGAAATATATAGCGCTTGAAAATCATCATGGTACCATTTATTGCAGCCTTGACTGTTGTGCTCAAGAAGGTTTGTACTTACAGATAATGATAAACCATGTTAAGTTTAAAATGAATTTTGAATTTTATTTTAGTGTGGGCCAGGGTGGATTTGCCAAACATCTACCAAGAGGTACTTCAAGCTCTCGACTCTCATTTACTTTAGTAACACTTGAGGTTGTCCAGCATCTTTCAGGATCCGTCCTTTTTTCATACAAATTTGCAATATTTAAACTGATATTAAGGCAAAAATATCATTTCTAGCACAGCTATCCTTGAGAACATTCCATTACCTGTATTGGAAACAGATATATATGAGATATCTAAACTGTTCTTTGAAGTGTTAAAGTAATGATTATATTGCTTCCCAAAGAGCTCAGCTTCTGATTCAGACAAAATCTGTGAATTGTTAAATCAGCCATAGTGGTGCCCAAGGTTAGATTTTGAGGAAAAAGAAAAGGACGCACAAGCCCATAGAACACTATTTTCTATTTGGGTTGTGGAAACATCTTAATTGCCATATTTAAAGTGAATATAGTGAGTAAAAGCAGACGCTTAGTTGTTGCAGTTTAAACTATGCCATAGCAGATGACACAGTAGTTTGAGTTGCAGCTCTTCCACTTGAGTAGTTTGAGTTGCAGCTCTCCCATTTTCACCTGATCTTTTTGTTGTAAAAGCTTGTATGTGTTTCAACTGTCTAAACCAATTATAATTTCCAGTGCTGAATTAAATTTGAATATAGCTTCTTTTACAGTCAATTGCTTCTTTTTTTTCCCCCCCTGTTTAGAATATATAATATTTATACAGTACTGCTAGGCTGAAAGGAGAAAGGACTGAATTAGGGCAAGGCAGTAATTTTGCACAGAACTCTGAAATAGTTATCAAAAAAAAAGTAAGAAAAAGAAAAATATCCTTGTTTACTGTTAAACAGGATATTAAAAATATCGCAAGAATTGTCCTTTAAAATGCTAATCAAGTTTGTGAATACAAATCAAAAGACAAGTTGTCAATAGCATATCAGTAATTATATCAAACACTTGTTTTTCTTTCATGCAAATAAAACTGAAAATTAGCATACTTAGCAGAGCATTGTATGTGGTTTAAGAGAGGGAAAGAAATCATTTTTGAAATAGCTCATTGTATTTACCTCTATGTAGAAAGTAATTAAACAATAAATATTTGAACAGTTCTATTGATACAATCATTGTCAAAGAAAAAAAAAAAAAAAAAGGCTTGCATACTGACAAAAACACAAGCACCTCAAATGATGAACTTGTTTGGCTCCCTATTCCAGGTTATCTGCCCGCTTCCTTGGAAACAGATATTTAAAATTGTTGCCTTACTGTTTTTTAGTAATTTAAGGAGACTACTGTATTGCTTCATGATTAAGGCTACTCATATCAGTGAGCTTATTCAGACGAAGAAATATAATTATATGCAGGATTGGAAAAGTCTTAGGAAAATGAGACACTCCTGATTCCTGATTTTGGCTAATTCAGTAATAACTATGCAAATTTAGAAGAATAAAATATACATTTTAAATAGGGGATATCCGTAATAGGATAGAGGGAGTAGATCCTACCTATTCCCCGTCTTGAAATCTGAACAAGTCAACTTTCAGCAGTATTTCCATACAAGATGCGCTTTTTTAGGTACTTGTTGCATAGATTTGCATACASTTGACTAAAATATTCATTCCATTCTCTTATTAAAACCATCAGGAACATGTGAAGTTAAGAAAAAAAAATGCATTAACTAAGAGATACATTATTTCATATATTATATGCACAACAAACAGCGATTTTTTTTAAGTATTCCAAACAGATTGGTAACATTTTATAGGATTGCATTCTTTTTTTTAACAAAAACAGTTATGAATATAACCTCATTCTGTAGACATGTTACTTTAGCTAGCATTTCTTTGTGTCTGCTCTAGCTAGTATAGATTACTTTTGAGATCCTGCAGCTACGTATTTGCAAAGATTAAGGTGAATTTTAGGTGTTTTCCTTGTCTAACAGCCCAACAGATTATGAGCTACATGGACTTGATTTAAATGTTAAGAAGTGGTTTTATTTTCAAATGAATAAATCCCATGTGAAAAGAATTAGGTATCTCCAGTATATCTTAAACTAGACAGAATCATATTACTTCTATTATATATTATCTAAATGACAAGATGGCTATTTTGTGCTGGTTTCATTAAAAATGGATCCTCAAAGTCTTTAAACTCTGGCAGTTCCCACTGACATGAATACTTTCAACCTTCCTGGATGAAGTCTACATATTGCTTCTTCCTAGCCTTTCATAATCTATTTCTCAAAATGTTGTTTCCAGGGGGAGGTTGTATTAAGACAAAATGTACATATAACATTGAAATGAAACATTCTAAGGAATCATTTGCTGCTTTTAGGCAAAAAATTACAACTGTTCTGGGGCCTTTTTTGAGAGTTTCTACATTTCGGTATCTATGCTATCCATCTCTCTCTATATATATAAACTTATCACATAATCACCTGTATTTAGGCACGAAATACTCAAGTAGCTTTCTATGATTTTCTATGATTCCATTAAAAATATACACTGATCATCTGATTGCTCATTCTTTCAAATATCATTATCAGTTTATGTAAACTTTATGTAAATGAGGAATATCTTTTTTTTTTTTTTTTCATTCAAATGACAAGTCATCTATGGCTCATCCCATTATAGATGATGTAAGTGCCTAGTACATGCCTATACTCAGTAACTAAACTCAGTAAGTTTGAGAAGCTTCACCAAGCATAGCATAACCAAGGTTTTCTTCACTATTTCAGGAATTTAGGAGCACTGACCCAAATAGAATCAGTAAAATGTCTTAACAAGATAAGCATATGAAAAAAGAAGTTCTTCTGTGGTATTTGCATCTCACTGAATTAGGCCCTCTCATCTCAGCAGGCTAAGTTTTTCATGGCTTGTCAGGAACTTTTCCCAACTGCCTTAAATCTGGAGATTACTTTTAATCCTCCTACTTTCTCACAAATTCATCCTTTGCTTTTTTTCGTAGTTTAATCACACACTTTTCTCAGTGATCCAATCTTGTAACTTTTTTTGTGTTTACTAATCATCTCTTCAGGGATGTTTGAGGGTGCAACCAAAATCATGCACAGATTCAAGAAAGCAAACACTAGAGAACATTACGGAAGAAGATACACTGAAAAACATATTGCTGCTTCTAATCATTTTTTACACTTAGGCCTACTAGGTCAAAAAAGTGTTTTACCCTAAACACAGAATATTTCTCCTTCTTTTTTTCTTGTCTATTTCTGTAGTCCAACAAGATGAAGGTCCATTTTTCTGTTCATTCCTCCTGACTGTTACTCAGATTTTGAGGAAGTACCAGTTCTTCAGACCATTGCCTTATTTGTAGTACTCCTTCCATGGTTTTCAGTTATCTCACTCATGAAGAGTAGCCATCAATTTCTATTCCTGTGAGTCCTGACAAAGCACTACACAATGACTGCTGTCTGTATAATATTAAGATGCTCCAAAGGAATCAGTTTCATAGTCTCCACTAGAATTCAAATAAAAACAATCTCCGAGATGTCCCATCTAGTGAAACTTAAGAGTTAAATGTGTTCTTGAGATCTTTTAATCAGGGAAAAGACATAAATCATGAAAGTTTTCTCTTTTTCATCACTGAAATTTCAAATATGCTGGTATTTGCAACATATTTGTCTTAAAAAGTATCCCAAGAATATCCTGGAATATAAGTTGATGGGTTTTCAATGGAAAATAATGACAATGGAATATCTAAAATATTTTTTCTAAGAGGCCATTGAAGCAATAAAATCTAAATTATAACAACATGCCAATGACTGATGTATAGAGATTATTTGCTGATTCAAAACAAGCAGTTATTCTCACATTCCTTCATTTGTGTCATGATATTTTATAAAACCCTTTATCCTCCCTGTGATATCATGTGRAACAACTGAATTCCCTTGGATTTTGTGTCAAGAAATTTTGAAATAGTATTTGTCTTCACTGCTCATAGATTTAATCAATTTTTAAGTAGGTTGGCCTGAAAATTCTGTTATGTGTTTCAGTTATTAGTTTAAACAAGAACTCAGTAACAGGCACAAAGCTTTGCTTATGAAGTCACCTTATTGTTAGTATCTGAATGTCCTCAAAGACAGTATGGGAAACACGATTAGAACATTTCCTTCACCCTTCTATTCCGATGCAGCCACGGTACCAAAAGTTGACATTAATTCTTGCATCTATCTAGTACTTCACTATTTTCTTTGTCGTGCAAACTCTTTGTGCAGCTGTGCAGTAATCAGATAACTATAATAATTTTGCTAGAAATAAAAATGAAACCTTTTGCTGCTCAGATTCATACAGTGCTCAAACGAAAAAAAAGGTTCTATTTGTATAAAGTGGGGGAAGGAAAAGGCAGGGAGATGGGAAAGGAAGGAATTTCTCATTTTGATAGGGGAAAGATTAAATATTCATACTTTTAGTTCTTGAGCTAATTTTATTCCTCTACTTGTAAACAAAAATGACTGTTGTTTTTCCTTGGCTCTAATGCTTGTATCTTTGGAGTGAAAGGGGAAAAAAAATCACCTTGTAAATCTATTTGAGCAATATAAATTGGATTGAATTCATATAGTTATATTTTGGTTTCTTTCCTGTTACTGAAAATGAACGAGATACATGAAAAAAAATATAAAAACCTCTAGAAGACTTAGAGCTCCTCTGTTACATTTAATGAAACTATCTCTACTTAATCAAAATGACATCTATGTGATACAAATGTTTGTCTGTGTTTCTTAGAAAAAGATGCAATTTTAACACTTGAAGAAAAATAACAAATATCTTCTCCCTCGGTTAATCTCCTGTTACCTGTTCAATTCCATTAATAATCAGAGAAGTACTAGCATCACTTTTTTCATCTCATTTTTCCCCAGATGATTTTTATTACTTGCATTAAAAGAAGCTAGGAAAGCATTTGATGATCTTTGAGGAAAATATATAAGAAAATAAGCTTGTATTATCAAAGTCAAGCAGGAATTCTGTTTCTCTCAAAGCAATACTTTAAAAAACAGCATTAAGGAGAAAAGGAGAGGCGGAAAGACAAAGGGGAAATGGAAAGGGGAAGGGAAGGTTATACATTTACATTTACATAAATACATTATGTACATATATACATAATATGTATTGTATATTATACATTATACATTATACATTACACATTATACATTTTATATTTTATATTCATTATATGCTTATATATATTTAGGTAATAATTTTAGCATGAGATAGTTTAAGCCATTTACTTTTTGCAATAAGGAGCTTTGTTAATCATAACATTGAAACAGTAAAGGTGAAGGGGAGGAATTCTGAGTAATAACCTTAGACATCAGTACAGATTAGAGGTTGATGTGCTGGAAAGAAGCTCCCTGGAGAGAGACTTGGGAGTCCTGTTTCACACCATGAGCCAGCAGTGTGCCCTCGTGGCCAAGAAGGCCAATGGAATCGTGGCCTGCATCAGGAGGAGTGTTGCCAGCAGGTCAAGGGAGGAGATCCTGCCCCTCTCCTCAGCTCTGGTGAGGCCACACCTGGAGCAGTGGGAGCAGTTCTGGGCTCCCCTGTATAAAAGGGGCATGGAAGTTCTAGAGAGGGCCAAGAGTAGAGTGACAAAGGTGATTATGGGACTGGAGCATCTCTTGTGTGAGGAAAGGCTAACCATGCTGGGCTTGTTTAGCTTGCAGAAGAGAAGACTGAAGTGGGATCTGATTAATATGTGTAAGTATCTGAGGGGAGAATGTAAGAAGGATGGAGCCAAACTCTTCTCGGTGGTGGCCAGTGATAGGACAAGGGGCAATGTGTACAAGCTGAAACACAGGTATTTCCATCTCCATGAAAGGAAGAACTTCTTTCCTGTGAGGGTGACAGAGTCCTGGAACAGGCTGCCCAGGGAGGTTGTGGAATATGCTTTTCTGGAGATCTTCCAAACCTGCCTGGATGCCACTCTGTGCAGTGTGGTCTAGGTGTCCCTGCTGGAGCAGGGAGGTTGAACTAGATAATCTCTAGAGGTCTCTTCCAACCTCAACCATTCTGTGATTATGAGATTTAAAATAGAAATTAATTACTTTATGAGTAATCAGACTTCATGTCCCAGTGTAATCCTGCAATGGAGATTCTAATATATTCAGGGCTCACAAGACAGACAAGGAAGTAGAACAATGATGAATTATTGCTTCTGTTCAACTTAGGAGAGCAGGATAAAACTGTCACCTAAATTGGTATCTAGCTTGTCTTATTCTAAACTATTTTTTTTCCCAGAGATTTCCTATCAGTGATTACTGTAGCCCATTTTTTCACAGTCCTGCAACTGAGAATTTTTTAATGGGTTTTCTCAGCTAGCTTGACAAGATGTTTTCACATGCTGCAAGCTCTGACTGTTCACCTGAATAAGCATATGTCGCTTCCCCCATCCCATGGCCTTTTATTCAGAGTACCTCTTGGAATCTGCACAGACTTCCCGCTTAGCTGTGGATCATGCTGTTGGCTCACACTGTTCAATGCAAAGCCCCTTAAACACTTTCGTCATTTTTATTAAAGTCTCTAATTAGCTGTGGTAAAATGACTGTAGTATTTCACTTTAATTTCCATTTTTACAGTAAATAGTAGCACATTAGTACATGTTCAAAAAACATAACAACAGATATTTCATCACAAAATATATTTCATCTGGAACAGGTTGCCCAGAGAGGTTGTGGAGTCTCCTTCTTTGGAGATCTTTAAAATCCACTTGGATGCAGCCCTGTGCCACGTGCTCTAGGTGACCCTGCGTGAGCAGGGGGGTTGGACTCGATGACCTCTGAGGTCCCTTCTAACCTTCTGCCGAAGGTTCTATGATTCTATGAAAACAGGCTGACAGTATTTAAAAAGGAATATATTTACAAATACTGAACTACATTATCAAACATAGATGTTAGAACTAGTGAAATGACTGAAAGTGGATTAGTATATAATGAAACATAATCATGTCCCTTCCAACCTTCGGCATTCTATGATTCTATGATTCTATGTCCTTCCTTTTCTTAGTTCTTTATAGCATAACATAGAGAAACACATAGAGAAAAACATTAAACACATATAAAATTAGCATACTCAAATATTAGCAAGTATTTGCATTATCTGATAATCTAATCAGGATTTGTTGTTCATCATATCCAGGGCAAAAATTTTTGCTGTTGTGTGACTAAAGGCAAAACTACATTGTTTTAAGAAGAGTTAAATAACCAAAAATAGTTCTTCTTTTCTTTTCCTTTTTCTTTTCTTTTCTTTTCGTTTCGTTTCGTTTCGTTTCGTTTCTCCTTTTCTTTCCTTTTCTCTCTTCTCTTCTCTTCTCTTCTCTTCTCTTCTCTTCTCTTCTCTTCTCTTCTCTTCTCTTCTCTTCTCTTCTCTTCTCTTCTCTTCTCTTCTCT
>NW_020454627.1:980020-991539 GCF_003342845.1 Nothoprocta perdicaria
CTCTTCTCTTTTTCTCTTTTCTTTTTTCTTTTCTTTGTCAGCCCGCTTATGACTGTCTCTCTACAAAGACAATAGCCATAGCCAGGCATAGGTCCTAAAGCAGGATGAAAAAAGCAAAACATTTTACAAAAAAAAAAAAAAAAAAAAAATGCTTATAGAAGCAAATGCTTTTACAGAATCGTAGAATCACAGATTAGCTGAGGTTGGAAGGGACCTCTGCAGACCATCTAGTCCAACCCTCCTGCTCCAGCAGGGACACTTGTACATGGCACAGGGTGGCATCCAGGTGGGTTTGGAAGATTTCCAGAGGAGGAGACTCCATAGCCTCCCTGGGCAGCCTGTTCCAGGGCTCTGTCACCCTCAGAGGAAAGAAGTTCTTTCTCGCAGGGAGATGGAACTTCCTATGTTTTAATTTAGGAAGTTCCATTTTAGAATAGAACTATAGAATTATAGAATTTATAGAATTAGAAACTATAATTCTATTCTAAATAAATAATAGTTCTGAATAAGTAGTTCAATTTTAGACTGGGACTAATTTGCCTTTGCAGCTAAGAAAGTAAAATTGGAGCTGCCATGATACAAAATAGCCACCATGAGGATTAAGAAGAATTCTTCCCTTAATACACACCCCATTCATTGTTTGATGTCTTCTCATCTTCTTTTTGGCAGATATCTATAAGCAGGCAAACTTCAGCAATCATGCTGCAAATATTAGAGTGTGAGTACAGTAGGGAATATTTTATGGATGGAGGTGTTCAGAATCAGCCACAGAATTTATTTAATCCACAACTTCCCTTCATGGAAGTTAGTCACTGGGGAACACTGTCTTTCCTATGTGATAGGAACCAGATCCTTTTAGGAGCCCGTGAAATAAACACACAGCCTGGCACAGCATAGGACACCATTTCCAGTGCAACTGTTAGTAGCAATCACAATATGGTACTACTATTCTTTACAAACTTGCATGCTCTCAAATTTTTTTCCCTACACATTGATTAAGTTTGATATTTGCTAGTGACCGTGCACCAGTATTTGCACCCACACAATGTGCATGCCTTTCAACCTCTCCACTTGCTGTGAACACAGACACATGGTCCCCTGCAACCCATGGCTACCACCCCACTGGCTGGCACTCAGTCCTCCATACACACAGAGGCACACAGAATGCAGAGTCTCCTCATCCAGGAAAATAACCAGAAATTAAGTTTAATAAAACACGATAGACTGTACTGATCAGGTGTCAGTCATACTCAACTGCTGGCTCTTTAAACAAAGTCCACCCCACAGCTTGATTCAGCCCAATACTTTGAGGTTAAGGAGAAACACTAAATAAACCTTGGATTACCAAGATAGAAATACAGTTATAATATACAGGAAATATATGTTAAAAGAAAAGTTGAACTGCAGAAGTCAACAAATTTAGTGTAGCAGAGATAACTAAATGAGCAGAATAGACCACAGTCTTGAACAAACTTCAGCAAAAAAAGGATAGGAGTAAGAAAGGGCATATTTTTCACATAAATTTTAGGTCAGTTTAAAAAAGGAAAAATCTTAAGTAGATGATGAATAAAATGATGACAAGGAAATGATGAAAAAAAAAAACGCTACATTGGCTAGTACATATATGTCATAGTAGGAAATTGCTAAGCTGTTGATTTTTGTTTTTGTGCTTTCCTATAAAAACACTTGACATTTTGAACTGCGTAAATTTGTAGCAAGCTTTTTTACCTAATCAGTCATATGAGTTTATTGAAATCTCTCCAACTACTCTACATTTTGTTTTTTTTTACTGGAAAAGAACTGCTGATGTGACTATATGTTCTCAATCTGAAGTAATTCATACAAAGAGAAGCTGAATATTACGATGAAGCTTTTCCCAAAATTATGTTTTGCTTTTTTGTTTATTTTTGTTCTCCCTAATAACACTTAAATAAGTGAGAATTTAGAAGAAAAAAAAAAAAGATAAAAAAAAAGAAAAAAAAAAGAACTTACTGCGTTTTCTCTTTTTTTCATTGAGCTTTTCATTGAGGTGCACAACATGATTTGGGGGGCCATGGTTCTTGACTGAAAGCAGTAACAGGTCAAAAGTCAGGTAGTTCAAGAATAAAGATTTGAATGGTGATGACTGTAAACATATTGCATTTTTAAAAGATATAATGAAAGATAAAGGACTGAAAAATATGACTAAGAGAAAGAAATGGCCTATTTCTTGCTTTTCTTTAGAAAGACTCTATGCAGGTGCTTTGTGAAAATCTTTAGGGGACAGACAACCAAGAGAAAATTCTATAAGAAAAGAAAATGCTTTCACATGTTAACTTTATGATAAAAAGGTTGGGAGAAAATATTTTTATGCCGTAAAAATCCCTTAATAATGCTACTTTAAAATGACTGTAGAATTTAGAAGATGAATGAAGCTTTCACAATGACTTATATTGACGTCAAAGACACTCAGTAATTGCAGGACAAAGACTTCATGGTTGCTTGACTTATATTTCACGGTAATAATGCAGTTCTCTTTGAGACAATTATTTTCTTTGAGTGGCTGAAAGAATTTGATTTTTTTTTTATCTTGTGTCTTTTGAATTCAAATGTACAAAATTACCGGGATATGTCAAAAATAATACTACTAGGACAAATGAATGCACTGTTGTGCCTACCTGTTCTATCTGTTGAAAGGAAAGGAGAATTTTTGGAAGTCTCTAAGAGAAATGAAAATCTGCTTAGAAAATGGCTACAGAATAAAGGACAGAAAGAGAGATAAGGGATCACAAGGACATCTCATGCCAGATATATGCAAATGGTTATGCAAGCTGGGGAAATAACAAATTCTTAAGTATAAAATAGAGTGGTGAATTTTTTTTCCAAAATAGAAAATTGTATATTTGAAAATGTAAGATATTAAGAACTCCCAAACAAATCCCAAATAAGCAGAGGATATTTTGGTTTAATTAAAAACACATGCGTACACACACACAAAAATTCACTGCAATAGCTATTAACAGTAATCAATTTCATGGGATCTTATATTTCCAAGATCACAATATTTCCAATTTTTTTTTTAATTTGTTTTTGTTTAGTTGTTTGTATTTTTTGTCTACATCCTTTATCTGGAACAAACAGAATCACTTTGGCTCCCTAGAGGGAGACAGGGCTCTGTCACCCTCACAGGAAAGAAGTTCTTCCTCACCTGGAGATGGAACTGCCTGTGTTGCAACTTGTACCCGTTGCCCCTTGTCCCATCACTGGCCACCACCAAGAAGACTTTGGCCCCCTCCTCCTTACATTCTCCCCTCAGGTACTTAAACATATTGATCAGATCCCCTCTCAGCCTTCTCTTCTCCAGGCTAAACAGGCCCAGCTCAGTCTTTCCTCACACAAGAGATACAATATTCCTTTAATCATTTTTTCGTTCTCCGCTGGACCCTCACTAGGAGCTCCATATCCCTCTTGCAGTGGGGAGCCCAGAACTGCACACAGTTCGCCCATATTGTACTTATAAAAGCTATTACGTAACAGGTCAAGAAGACTGAACTTCCAGTTTAAAGTCTAAAGTGAAGCTTTATCTTGTGAGTGATTATCTTGTTACGGGATCCCAAACAAGAACATCCAAAACAAATAAAAAAATTCATCCTAGCTCTTCTGCAAGAACAAGTCACTGAAGACCAACAAGTTTTTTTTGTTTTGGTTTATGATCAATTGCACAGTACATATAAAGACTATTTTTGGTAAAGGAAAGGTGTAAAGAAGAAATAAAAAATCAATTGAAAGATTAGGATTAGAGACTACAAATGCAATATTAATAAAAAAATTGTCTTTCTCAGTCAAAATTCAATCAGTATTAGATGTTATTCATTCTCAAATACTATGTTGTGTTCTAAAAATTTCTACGTATATATTAATATCATCTGTGTAAGAAAAGTAAAATCATACCAGTTCCACAAAGTATGTTGCAAATTTCTCCATCCTCTTTCTTTGCTGGGTAACATTGCCTCCATATCTGTTCATATTGTTCATTGTAGATTTTTTTTTCTGACATTTGTAGTACTCTTGTCAGAAGTTACAGCATTGTTAACCTTACTTTCATACATTGTGTTTGTTCAGTAAATTTTAAGACGCAACATAATAAAAATATCCCTATACCTTGCCAAAAAAAGTCATTTTTTTCCTTGGATATAGCTAAGTTTTTCCTAGGAATCAGAGCTTGTTATCATGGGATTGCCATGTGAATCCAGATGATGACTTCACGTTAGGTTCCCATCTGCTGTTTCTGTGCTCCCCCTTTCCAGAGCCTGTTCCAGGGCTGGTTTCTGTTTAAGAAAGAAAGGAAAGCTGGCCAAAAAAAAAGGACAAATTTCATCTTGAAGTTTTCAGGTATGCACAAAGCAAATGACCACGCTTATTTTTTCTTAATCTTATATGTGGTTTTAGGACAGTCGTATCTTAACATACAGAATATAGTCTCTTAATTTGAAAATCCATTTTGCACACATAACATTTTTAATATGCACACAGGACACTGGACAATCATACTCTTCTGCTTGGAAAACCAAAGATTACTTTTTTAATTGCTTTTGAAATGTTTATTCAGTGCAGTTACAAAATTACTTATCTGAAAGAAGTAGATATTAAGCTTCTTTCCTATAAGCTGGAAGATAAGCTTATTTTTTATTAGTTTACCAGGGATTTATGCAGTTAGTGTTTATTGAAGTTTATGAAAACAAAATATCTCTCCATAAAAACACCACATTGTATCCTTAATTTTGTATATGGAAAACTGTAATGTTCTGCAAGATGCAGTCTGGGGAGGGATTCTTTCTTTCTTCAGTATGCAAGAACTTTTTGCAACAAAAAGAAAAGTGTAAGTCTTGTAACTCATGACTAGACCATTCTGTCAATATACCTGAGAAAAAAAGTATAACTGAGTCTGAGGTTACTTCATGAGGTCAGGTTGTATAGAAATTGTAAGAGGACCATAGCTTTAGCTTGTTTTAATGGAAGTTATAGGGAGCCTCATTCTTAACCGCTGACAAATGTCAAGTTGACAGTGGCAAGAAGAGATATGCCAAAATATGAAGGACAGTGGATCCCAGTATCCAGATCCCAGATCGAGTTCAAGGTAGAAGTAGTCTGAGAGGTAACTGCCTACAGCTTGCTTCAGAACCATGATGTTCCACTGGTTCTCTGAACTGAAATAYATGGTAAATTCAGAGTTTTCTGGAAAGTAGTAGTTGATATAATTTGTAGAGTAGAACCGTGATTTGTATTATTTTGTATATACTTTGCATACAAATCACAATATATATTGTAATGCAGTAAGATAAACASTTTCTACATGTTTCCTTTTATCTTTTTCAATCTAGACATATAAGAGTTTCATTAGTTTCTGTGGCTACTGCATTCATATCTGTTCTGAAAATGTATTTTTTTTTCTGCAACTCTTCTATAAGGCTTCCTCCCTCATATATCATGTCATTCATAATCACATTTATTTACTTTCTAAACTTGAAAGAATAGACATTCAATGATTCCATAAATTAAACTATACTTATATTACTGTGAATTTAGCTACTCGAAACCCCTATATAACTTCTACTTTAAAAATCAAAGACCAAGGTTAAGCATCCTTTTGTTTTCCCTGTTAAATCTATTTTCTTTTATGGAAAACACTTACTTATTGAACTGGAGAATCCTTTAACATTCTACTATAGAAAGCGCTGATTATTCAGTATTCCCTACTGAATAATATTCCTAAAAACTTGATACAGGATGATGGTCCATGTATTGAATAATAATCAGATAAACTCTAATACAAGTAAGATTGAAAAAAACTCCAGCTCCCTAGATCCACAAATATGCCAAGTCACATATCCCAGACGATAAGTGAAATAATGCAGATAGGTTAAAATCCTTGGATGTATATACCTCCTGCAAATATCAGAGGTGAGGAAATCTGAACTTGGATTTTCCCTCATCAAGGAGTGCTCTAAGGATGTAATATTGCATAGAAAGAAAAATCAGGCAACAGTCCTCCTACATCCCTAACTCTTTGTTGATTTTATTGATGTGCATGCCTGATTGCAAGACATACTTTATAGCCGTGAATCATSGGTTGAGGTAGACATCTTCCAAGTTGTTAAATTCTCCATCAAATGGAATATGCCAATTGTACTGTTGCCTCAGTACTCATGGACTTACTATTTGCATGTTGGTTTCTGTAAATCTCATTTTACTGCTTTTTTTTTAAACACTGTGAAGATTACATGTCTTCTTGACTTTGAAACTGTAGATTTCATTAGTAAATGTGGTAAATCTGAGCCCAGTGTCTCCTGGAGACTGAGACTTGTTTGGAAGCTAAGTAGAAGAGTCTCATCTCAAATTGTCAGGATAGAATGGTAGAAATAAAACAGAAAATTGTAAATCACATCATTGATCCAAAGCCTCTTAGTTGGCTAAAGCATGTCAGAATGGCTACCTTAGGTATCAATTTGCAGAAGTATTTAGTCTACACTAAAGCAAGCACAGATGTTTCTGCTGGAAATTCACAAAACTGAGCGATACACAAACTTATTATTTCACTTACAGGATGCACCTAGGACTTTGGATGTTTCACTTGCAATTTCTAGCACAGCATGCCATTTATCTATGGTAACACAGAGCACTTGTGATTGGTAAAGTTAGAAGAAAATCTTTTGTGTTTCAGCAGTATTTTCAATGTAAGTTTTGTTTTCATTAGAAGCAAACAGTTAAATATTAGGAACTGAACACATGTTTTTATTCTTTGTGGTGCTTCCTTCCCACAGTACTTGATTCTGTTAATCTTTATTGCATTATCCTGACAAATAACTTGGACCATCTGTGGCCGTTATGGAAGTTATGGAAATTCCTCTAAATTTATACTTTGCTGATAATGTATAAAATGCTTTTAAAACAGTTTCTGTATTTTTATTAGAAAGGTTGACCAGAGCAACGGTAAATATTTTTTTCTGGGAAAAAAAAAAAAAAMAAAAAAAACTATCTGCTTCAAATACAATAATTTTCTAGATAGATTGATTTTTTTAATGATTTTTTTCCAGTGGGACCATCTAATACCAGGTTTTGCATCAAATCTTCCTCAGTCAGATGCTGATGCAAATTATAAATGAACACACTACATACTCCAAAAAACTGTGAATCATCTCTTTCCCTATTTTCTCTTTCTGCTTCTCTTAATTCCCCAAAGACAAGAGAACTGAGCTAATTCACTTCCAAGTGAATTCTTCATACCAAGAATGAGAGAACCCATAATTCATATGGTGCAATATGAAGTAAGTGTCATTCATCATTTATATGATGAAGATAAATGTTGCTGGCTACAGAAAGGAACTTTGTGAAGCTGACTGTGGATTGCAGGAACAAGAAATATTCATTCATCCTGACCGAATATAGTAATCTGAAGATTTAGGCAGAAAGAGGACATTGGCTACGAATAGAGTTTTCAGTTACTATCCACAATATATTTGATGACCCATGAAAGCTATTTAAGAAAAGGAAATTTGATGTCACTGACTATTTTCTTATATTGATACTTTGGCTGTTTTTCTTAGAAGAACATTAAAGGTAGGAAGAAAATGCAAACTATTAAACACTGCTTTTCAAAAATGTTTTAATAAGCTGAATGTATAGAGACATATTTTAAAAGTATGCCATAAATTAAGGAGGCCATCCCTATACATACATGATTTGTGCATTAGTCCGTGATATGCTACACTGTGAGTTCATATTTCTCTATTTTTCTGTGTTTGGGCTGGCTGAATCACTTGCTAGTTCAACAGAATGAAAATAATACATTGCATGCTCTGGATCTTTGTGAAATCTATAGAAAAAAAAAGTCTGGGAGAGGACTTAGATTTCCAAGTGTATTGTAACAGATAAATCTTTTTTTGAATTATTGACCTACGTATCTTAACATGTATGATTTGTGTGGTAAGCTATCTGTACTTAAAAACATGTTTTCTACTTAGAGTAGTGGCTGGCTGCTGTGCAGGCATACAATATGAGTAAGCATTTTCTTTATCTAGTTCCTTGTTTACCTCTGAACTTGGGGAAGATAACTGAGATTAGTTCAAATTAATTGATGGCCTACCAATATGAATTTGAATGCTCCAGTTTGTATGTGGGAAATTCTGGAGAATATGTTTCTCTTCTGGCACAAATAGGGAGGCTTCAGATTAATGCACATCACTGTATAAATTAACATGAGCTAGAAGTCAGTTTGAATAAAAGTTCTCACAAAGACAACCTTTTTCTCTTCCTTGCTTTCCTTGTTTTAAGAATTAGAATTTTGACATAGTCTCTTTTTTTTTTTTTTTGACAGATGAAAATATATACATTCTTACAGTGGCTCTCTTACTGAATTAATGGCTATTTGGTGGGTGCTAACTAGTCTAATTGTGTTAAAGGCACATTCTACTATATCCATAACTGTCATATCAATGGCTAAACAGCTGAATTATTGAGTGAGATACTTTTGATTATGTCTCATTCTTTCCTTTAAATTAAACTTCATGGATGTAGCTCTGTTTTTTTTTTCTTCTTTGCTACTAAGTGCTACGTTCATCTCTTTCAGAACTGACAGAATTGGAGCTGCTTTTATTCTTTTTCRTTAGTTAGTCTGAATAAAAACTTGGCAAGCTGGACCATGACTAYTCTTAAATCTTTTTCAGACTGAGTTGTACAATATGCTCAGTTTTTGAAAAAAAGCTTATTATTATTTCCAAATTTGCAATAAAATATATCTTTAGAGTTAGTTGGATTCTGTTTACTAAAAACTTTATCTTCTTCAAGAAATAGGAAATGAGCAAGAGCTCAAATTGATTATGAAATTATAAAAGCAGGTAAGGTCTTGTATTAAAGTTAACTTTAAGTATTTAAAGTCTGTTTTGCAGCATTTAGCAGAACATCAATTACTTCACTTTTAAACAAAACTCCACATCTTTTCTGCCCTTAAAGCACTCCAGTAAAACTACCTGGCCTGGAATTAATTTAATAAATTCTTAATTCTGAGATAAAATAACTGWAAAATATATTTTAAACTATATTCAGGACTTGTAAAACTTGTAGTAAAATCAAAAATGTTTCAGAGAAATAGTGGAAATCATATGTGAAGTACTACACAGTCTGAATTCTTATGTTTTAGACAAACAGTGCAAGGTAGGTGCTGAGACTTAGAAGAATTCTTAATTCATAATAAAGGTGAATATCAGACTACTGTTATATATGATGCAACTTTACAGGTTTTCTGCAAGAAGAAAAAATACTTCATATTCATACAGCCAYGTATGAATTTATTTTCCTTATTTAAGTCATTTGGACTTGGCATTTGAGAATATTTCTACAAACTACCAAACAAGTGCTGACCTGCAGTGCTAATCAGAGGTAGTCATTTCAAAGTCATGGTAGGAGTATCTTTTTATGATGCTTATTTATATTTTAACTGGTAGAACTTTCTTTTTTTTTCTTCATTTGAAAGTGATTACAACTCAGAAATTCTACATAGTCTTTTTTTGTTTGCATAGATTCACATATTACTAATAAATATCGCTGTAGTGTATGTAGCATATTGCCACCTGGTTAAGGCATAGAAAGGATGGTTATTGTATAAATGTTCATACTCATAGTATGAACAYTTGCTTACAGGTGCAAAAATGATTCTGTATGCATAGGTCTGCTCCTGCTTGTTTTGCATGCCTTTTTCAACATGGTATTACTGATCCCAACTCTAAATATTACTGAAGCAATTAGCCTAGTATTCAGACTGTTTTTTCTCTTTTTTTCTTTTTTCCCCTCAAGAAAAAATAAACTTTTTAATATAAACTGAAAGTAAAAACACCACTGAAAAAAATGTTTTATTTAACTGCAGGCATTTTATAGAAAAAAAAATACTTTTCCTTAAGAAGAATTCTGTTACAAGCAATCTGAAAAACAGTTTTGATTGTGAAATTTCACTTATCCTTCTCAGCTGCCATTATTCATGCTTACAAAGCTGAGCGCACGTATGTTTGTAGCTACAGATTATGTGTGGTATAAATTCACATGTGTCTCCATTTCTGGCAAAACAGGGGTGCAATGACCCCTTGATACTAAGGAACAAGGCATAAATATATATATAAACACCTTATTCAGATTACATAAATACTAGCATAAAAGAAGGAAACAAGTTCTAGTACGCACTTATTCCATTACATTCTAAACCAGATGATTCTATCCATTATTAACAAAATAAAATGTTAATATAAACTATCAATGCACTTCTGAAGGGCATTCTGATGTCTGTAAAATTGTCCTCCTCCCATTATATCGTATCTTTTCATCATGAAAAGCCTTTTTATCACAGTGAAGCAATGAAATTTTATTTCTTAGATAAGATTTGTAATGCCATTAGCATTAAAAACTTGCCAATAGGACAGCTTAGACCACCTAGAGACTCAGTAAGTCCAAAGYTCTTTGTTTTAATACTGTTTTTCCACTAAACGTATGACAAATTGTATTCTTTTAATGAAGACTCCTCCTTTTTTACCCAGTTTGAAAACTATTTGCTGAGAAAAATATGCTATCAATCCTTTGAACAGATCCCAGATTTCTTTTGATTCCTACCATCCTTTGTATAATAGAACTGGCATGTGCTCAATATCCTGAAAAATAACAACAAATAAAAACAAACAAAAGAAAACAAAACAAGTATAAACATACTGGAATCTCTCCCTCACTTAAGACTTCCTATTGTCAAGTGATAATATTAGTAGTTGACTTGAAAAGTCTATTATTCTCTCTTCTTAGAACGAATGACTTTTTAGCAGGGCTGACTTAAGTGCTGGATACTGGGCACAGTCAATATTTCAACACCTGACTTGCAGGGTCACTTAAACTTCAAATCTTCCATTCCTTGGCACAAAGCCAATTTGTTTACATTGCAAACAAATCTTTAGCAGAGGTTGACTGAATAGAAGTGTAGAAGAACACTCAGTGAGGATTAAAAAAAAATAACAAAACCAAAAATAAAACGTCTTGATTTCTGAATTCATGACAAATAACAAATATCTCTGCTCTCTGCTAAATATTTGTTTCTTATCCTAGTATCTTTTTTTTTCATTTTTTTATTCTGTCTTTCAATGATATATTAACATAAAAGTTATCATCTATAGAACATCGATAGAAGAGCAGTTAATATAGCTTATACAACCTATATCCATGACTTGATAAGATTCTAGTATTAGTTGTGTTAACACCTGTGCCATCATTTCCAGACTTTCTTTAACAACTCTTTTATGTGTCCTTAAATTGGACAATACAGCTTGCACCACAGTGACAGTTATATGTTTTGTTTCAGATTGCCTGTTAAGAAAAAGGAAATGAGACACTCTGCACCTTCTGTAATCGAGCATGGAAATAAAAATAATAAACATTTCTGGAGCTAAACTTTATTTTGTTAGGTAAGATGTAAATATAAGTCTTTGAAAAACTTTTGGAAGCTAGAGGAAAAA
>NW_020454627.1:991685-1037436 GCF_003342845.1 Nothoprocta perdicaria
TTTTTACTTTGTACAGTTATTTAACATTTTTGTAATGGATATTTCAATGGAAAAACTCTGAAATCTTCTTTTAAAACTTTTGGGACATTTTTACTTTTTTTTTTTTTTTTTTTTAATCCATGTGAATCTCTTGAAAAGATTTCTGAGCATTTTCATTTTCTTTCAATAATACCTAGTTCCAATAATACCAGTGTAAAACTACAGCTGTGATATTCATATCCAGAATATTATGTGGGGCTGGGAAGCATGAAACAGCATTTTGTGCTCTCTCCACCATTACTGCAGTCAGTAATTGATTGCTAATAAATTATTCTTAGTGATTAGGTAAAGTGAGAACTTCTACTGCTGCAGTAGCGAGCTTGTGGAGATTTCCTCACTGCAAGCTATCACGAACTGTGTGTGTACTGCATATTTTTTATTCGCTGAACTGCATTTTCATTTTATCTCCAAACAAAAATACATATTATTAAAACTGAGGTTCAGAGGATCCATCCAGATTCTCTGATGRCAATTTTGTGCCAGGAATTGCATTTACATAAATTAGCTCCAGCCGCCTCTGCAGAACAGAAATGCTCTTATTTGTGATAGTATTTTAATGAAATGTGGTCATTTAAAATAAGATTTTGAGGGTCACGCAGAGTTGAGCTAAAACATTTATCTAAATTTACATCTTCTAAGGCTCGTCTTTCATTCTCTGAAATCCTCTGATAAGTCAATGGTGACTTGGTGCTTACAGGAATCAAATAGCCATGGTCACAGTTAAAGGATAGTGTCCCAGAAGCTGGTCATTATTCAGTTAAATGACATTCCCATCCATAATTATTATATTCTAAGGAGAACATTAATGTACATAAGCATAAGTGAATATGTTTGTACATCTTTGTATGTATGCATATATATAAATATATTATATATATAGCTGGATACTGAAAAAGAATATTATTCTAAACTTGAGAGACATTTCACCTTTCAAAGTTTAAAAATCCAGTTATTACTAATGAAATGTTAATGTTATATTGCCAGTAATCCCAACACTGTCCTAATTTTATAAAGCTCGATTCAGGCTAAAGAAATATATATCACCATTTGGTCTGGGCAACACTTTATGAAGGTTAAATCCTCATATGTATATAATAAAACTGATAAGTAAAACTCCAAATACGCCTATACTTTATTTCAACATGACGTAAACTCAGTTGATATTAGAGAGCCAAAGACCATATATTTTTAAAGATGATTTTTAAAGATTGAAATAAAGATGAACAAATCCAGTTTTCATTTCACTTTGTCATTGCTTAGTGAAAACTGAAACAATTTTGTCATTTTTTTCTGATAGTGTAATGTTATACAACATAYGAAGAAGACAGAATAGTTATTATGGACTTTACACATCAAAAAAGATGAAAATCCAACCAAGACTAAGTGTTGCAACAGAAATAATATTTTCAGCTAGGAAATACTTTCATTCTTACTGTTAACATTGCTTAGAATTACTTTTGTCCAAATGATGATTAACTAACTCAACCTAGGCAGCTAGAATGAAATTTTGGTTTTGCATTTGTAGCTTCAGATCAGAAACTACATCAAAATTCAGTGTTAAAATATTTGTCAGCCTTTCGGTTTCAAGGACTGTGGTTTGTCTAACATTCTGCTTCTCACTTTGTCAAACCACTTGATCATAAAAATCTATATATTGGCAACCTGCCAATTCTACTTCACTATGATCTCTTTATATGCTTTTTTTTTTAACATATTTCTCTTCCTGTCTGGATGTTTGGGATTTTCATTAAAATGTAATCTTTTTGAAGCTCAAGGCCTGTTGATATTCATAATCTTAGTCACTTCCCATCAGAAGTAAATAGTAAATACAATTACTTGGTTTCGTACYGGGAGGCTTTTGAATTATACAGACTTTTCCACATCCAAACACCAGACTCCACAATCATGCATTCTATATATGCCACTGGATTTACAGAAAATGATATTAGAGAGTTATGAAACTGCATGATGCTATATTTTATGCTTTTATTCCTTCACCCAAGAAACTGTCTTCATACAATGATAGCTTCAGGTTATTATTTTAAATTCTCTCTACTTTCTCTCCTTAATATAGCTCATATAGCTTTCCAGACTTTACTTCTCATAACCCCTACAGGATCACAAGGAAATCATTTACATTTGTGTGGAAGAGATTAAATCTTTGCATGTACTTTAGTTGTGGTACTTCATTAAGGATTTCTTGAAGAGGTCTAAATCAACAAGAACATTTAAGGTGGGTTTTTGTTTTTGTTTTGTTTTTGAGTAAAAAAATCAAGGCCTCAGACATCTAGATCAATCTTTGCATTTCCCTTTAGTGATATTTTTTAGAAGACTATATATTCCAACCTTAACCAGTCTGTGATTCTGTGTGTGTGATGTGCTCAAAGAAACTGGATCCATGTTTTCTTCTGTATTTGTTGATGTGAAACCATTCCTCAGGGAATGCAAGCAGGAATGCAAAATTTGTGAATTGCCAAAGTTGTTTTGAGCTGCTCTGAAATAAATCATTGATGTGAATAATAGTTGGTGAACACATTTTGCTCTCTCAATGATGCGGGTTGCCTGGTAACCAGCAAAAGGCCCATGTCACAGAAGAGTTCAGAGGCAACAGCCAACACCAATCTCTGCTGCATAAGGAAAGGAAGACCACTTCCTTTCCTCAAATTGTTTTATATAAGATCATGTTTTCATTGCTGTGAATATCTAAGCTGATTCCAAACATTAATTTAACACCAATATTTGTGGCAGTTCTTAATTAGTGCTAGAATTTGAGTCTCTGAAGAGATGACTTAAAGTATTTACAAAAGGTTTATGGGTGCCACCCTTCTCAGCAGCATATAATGGAAAAATATTGTTGCCTTTGTTTTGTCACTGACTGTGAGGAGTAGGTTTCTATTTYCACAAAATTACACTATATTTTGTGTGCAGACTCAATGGACCCTTAAAGATAAAGGTCACGTACACTGTAAAGGAAGCCACAGGACCACAGGCTTACTTTTAAATAAATATTTTAGCAAATATATCATTTAAGTAACTGTGCTCTTTGTTATATTCCTTTGTTCAAGTTTTTTATTCTAAATCAAATAATCAAACTTTTGCTCAAGTACTTAGAAAATAACGTCCATCCATGTCTAACCATTAGGATACTCTCTTTAATTACAGATTTAGATATTCATTTTTGCCTACATCCACTGAGGTTCATATTTTATAAGTGGATTCAGTGTCCTTTTTTTATTTTCAGAACGCATATGCAATTATAGTTTCTATTAAGATTGTTGTTGGTGGTTTTTTAACCCAGTGTCTTACTTAAAGCCCCAAAAGGACTCATTTTATCAGAGTCTTATCAGAGTAAATGAAATATTTTTTAAAATAGAGAATTGGGATATTACAACTGAATTTCATTGACAAAAATATGAACAGCAGTTGAATTCATCTATCATCTTATATTTGCATAACACTTGGGTCTGTAGCCTAATCTTGTCATCTCACGTGCTTCTGTTGTCAGTGGAGAGGGACAGCATACTTTTCTTTGAGGAATCATCACCACAGGATGCTGCTTATTTTTCATTACTTATTAAGGAAGTAGACAACTATCACAGATTTAAAATATATTCATTAAATAGTAAATATTAGATTGAATTAATACACCTTCCCATTCCTCCCCTTTTTGGTGTAAGTAACAATAAAAAGACAGGAATAATCACCCTGCATAGCTATTGCTAAGGCTCATTTGTAATATCATATTAATCTCCTGAATATCAAATTGCTTACCCAGAAAATAAGAAAAGCTATTAATGAGCACTTCTAAATATCTTTGATTTAGCATGATTTGTTCATCACCACAGTAACAGTATYATACGAAAAGATCCAGCCTTCTAGCATGGTATTTCTCTCCTTTATACATGAAATCAACTAAACAAGAAATTACACTCTTTTTTCCTGAAACTGTTAGCCCATACACAGTATATTTTCCTTGACCTACAATAAATAGGGCTGTACAACACTAAAACATTCCTAGGATGCAGCCAACTTCCTTTCTTATTTGTAGTTATGGATCTTCCTTTCTCTTTTCATATTCCCTTCATCTTCACTGCCAAGGCATCTGGCTTTGAGAGCATGAGTAGAGGACATTAGAGCTCATAGCAGGCAGATGAATTCCCATATGATTATCAAGAAGTTTTGCTTCCTTTAAATAAGCAATTCTAAGGAAAGTCCTACATTTTCATATCCTGGGATGAAACAGTCTTGAAATCTCTGTGGGAGAATGTGGAGGGGCAATCTGTTGGCATGCTGAAGGAATATTTATTGGACATATTCCTGGGAGACTATAGTTATCTAACTCTATGTTAACTATTTTTTTTTTTTTTTATGTAGCAATGACTTTTGCAAATTTGGTTATATTTCGAGACAGACACAATGATAACACATACGATACTGCCTTGTCAAAATTGCCTCATTCTGAATCAGTGAATTCCTACATGTTCTGTCTGAATGACTGCACCAGAATGAATAAATAAGGATTTGTTTTGAATTATAGTTCATAATAGGGAGTTTTAAGTTTAATATAGGGGAAGNAGGAAGGAAGGAAGGAAGGAAGGAAGGAAGGAAGGAAGGAAGGAAGGAAGGAAGGAAGGAAGGAAGGAAGGAAGGAAGGAAGGAAGGAAGGATGACTGAGACTGATCTGCTGTGTCCAGCAGAGAGCAACAAAGATGATTAGGGGAGTGGAATATCTCTCGTATGAGGAGAGACTGAGTTGGGCCTGTTCAGCTTGGAGAAGAGAGGGCTGAGAGGGGATCTGATTAACATGTATAAGTACATGAAGGGAAAATGCAGGGAAGAAGGGGACAAGCTCTTCTCAGTGGTGGCCAGTGATAGGACAAGGGGAAATGGGTATAAGTTGAAACACAGGAAGTTCCATCTGCATGTAAGGAGGAACTTCTTTCCTGTGAGGGTGACAGAGCCCTGGATCAAGGTGCCCAGGGAGCTTGTGGAGTCTCCTTCTCTGGAGGTCTTCAAAACCCACCTGGATGCCACCCTGTGCCACATGCCTGCTTGAGCAGGAACTTCTGGTGTTTCAGCTTGTATCCATTACCCCTTAGCCACTGCTCACCACCAAGAAGAGTTTGGCCCCATTCCCTTTACATTCTCCCCTCAAGTATTTACATATATTGATGAGATCCCATATCAGTCTTCTCTTCTCCAGGCTAACAGTCCTAGCTTGCTTAGTCTTTCCTCATATGATAGACACTGGAATACCTTAATCATCTTCATCACTCTACACTGGACCCTCTCTAGAAGTTCCACACCCCTCTTACACAGGAGAGCCCGGAGCTGCACACAGTACTCCAGTTGCTGCCTCACCAGAGCTGAGTGGAGGGGAAGGATAAATCACCTCCCTCAATCTACTGGCAACACTCCTCCTAATGCAGGCCAGGATTCCATCGGCCTTCTTGGCCACAAGGGCACATTACTGGCTCRGAACTTTTATTATACTGTGTTTCTTTAGGATTGTATTTATCATGAAACTTCAGAGATTCTATGCCCACGAGTTAATCTGGAAGCTTGTTTTTTTCAGTTGAACCAGAAAATAGCAGACAGGCAGGTAGTGAAACAATCATATAATGGCGACATTGTCTCCTTAAGAATATTAAAGGTAAATTATATGCAATTATGAGGACCTTGGCACTGCTGAGTAACAAGAAATATCAGGCCCCAGCTTTGMTTGATTGAGTTGTATGTGTGCTCAAAAACATTCCTTCGTTCCCTTAACCTGACAGCTGAAAAGTATCCTCATTTAGGGAAGAGAGCTAACTCCCACAGGCTTAGATTTGTGAAAAGTGAAATGAAGCCTCTACTACTTATAGATTTTATTACTGGAAGAGTATCACATTTTGTATAACTCCTCATTACGGTATAACACCTTTGTGTCAGTTTTTTGACAATAAAGCAGAGTTTTAGACATATTCAGCAGGCAACAGGTACTCTTTTGTGTCTTGTATTATGTTTGTGAAGTGGATGCAGGAAGGAACTGGTAGCTTACTGCAGGATACCTTCTTAAAAATTATTTCTTAGTTCTTTTCTCAACATTCAAATACTAGCTCTTGCTGGGCAAGATCCAAGGCCTGGACTGCAGCCTTTAAAGTTCCCATTTCTTAAAGAGTTTTGCATCTAGCCCATTTATTTTACTAGATCATGAATGTAAGGATTTTGTGATCATGAAGAGAGGACTTGGTGATCATGAATAAAATGCAAGTCCATCAGGACTTTGTACTCCCTGTAGTACAATAGATAAAAGCAAAAATGATTGTAGAACCTGTCCACAGGAATTGAATCTCAGCTAAGACTGAACAATTTGTTTAGTGATACAAGAAACAGGAAAGAATCTGCCCTCTTGAGTATTATTGTCTCACTCTGAGAAGCACCCTGCAATGTTTTTCCAGGTATGGCAAAATATAGTAAAAAGCTGTATTTTGTGGTTAGYCACTGCAGCTAACCACAACTTTATGCATAGTGAGAATGGTGTGCTAGCAATAAATATGTGCAAGATAGTAGTCTATTAATTTATATTTTTAACTACAAGAAGAATGGAGATGACATTCCAATAACAAGAGTTTAGGTAAGACAATCAAATATTATAAAATTCGATATAATTATGAAAGGAATTGTGTTGTATAGTTGCCTCACATTCAAAGTTGTGGAAAAAAAGTAGAATTTATCTAGGAGATCACTATCACTGTTTTGTTTTATTATTGTTTCAAACTATGACTTCATGAAGGTACATTTGAGAAACACTACATACAATAAGAACAAAAAAATTGTAAAGGATTCATCTTGTTAGAGAAATATGAATCAAGCCTGTGAAACAGAATTCCTGACAAATATCTCTTGTAATGCTACCAAAAAGGTGTTTTTTTCTTTTTTTTTTTTTGAAGTAAATTTCATTTACTTTTTCTGAATTATTGAGTACTGCAATATTCTTCAATTTTACAGATAAAAATGAAGTTAGGAGAATACTGTGTTGCCATTCAGAAGSACCTGGACAGGCTRGAGAGTTGGACAGAGAGGAACCTCATGAGGTTCAGTAAGGACAAGTGCAGGGCCCTGCACCTGGACAGGAATAACCCCAGGCACCAGTRCAGATTAGGGGTCGACCTGCTGGAGAGCAGCTCCACAGASATGGACCTGSGAGTCCTGAKTGACACCAAGTTAATCATGAGGCAGCACTGCCCTTGTGGCCAAGAAGGCCAATGGGATCCTGGGCTGCAACAGGAGGAGTGTTGCCACCCGGTGGAGGGAGGTGATCCTGCCCCTCTACTCAACTCTGGTGAGGCCACACCYGGAGTACTGTGTGCAGTTCTGGGCTCCCCAGTATGAGGGATGTGGAGCTTGTAAAGAGGGTCCAGTGGAGGGCAAGAAAGATGATTAAGGGAATGGAGCATCTGTCATATGAGGAGAGACTGAGTGAGTTGGGTCTGTTTACCTTGGAGAAGAGAAGGCTGAGAGGGGATCTGGTTAATATGTACCTGAAGGGGGAATGTAGGGAGGAAGGGGCCAAGCTCTTCTCAGTGGTGGCCTGTGACAGGATAAGGGGAAATGGGTACAAGCTGAAACACAGGAAGTTCCAACTCCATATGAGGAAGAAATTCTATCCTATAATGGTGTCAGAGCCCTGGAACAGGCTGCCCAGGGAGGTTGTGGAGTCGCCTTCTCTGGAGATCTTCTGAACCTGCCTGGATGCCGCCCTGTGCCTCGTGCTCTGCGTGTCCCTGCTKGAGCTGGAAGGTTGGACTAGATGATCTCTAAAGGTCCCTGCCAAGCTTAACCATTGTGTAATTCTGTGATACCGCGCTAAACTACTATATGATACATTTAAATTCTCTTTAAAAAATAGAACAAAAGTATTTCTTTGTTCGGTCAGAAATTATTTTCTAACTGCAGTTAATTCCTGCATAAATATTATGCCTTTATTGCATAGGAGGCTGCAATGACTGATTGTTCTGTTCTCAATATAAACTAATGACTACTATTCAGTAGTTAGCAAATTAAATAGCCAGTTTGGATTTTGCAGTCATTCTGAAACTGAGACCATTTAAGGCATGCAAGGTAGAGCTGTAACCTATAAACATATCAGAGATGTACTCTTCAAAAGTTTTAAGCAGTTTTGCCTTTATTTTTTCTTTTTCAAGCTTTTTATTTGTGAGAGCAATTTTTTTATTTACGTCTGTGTATACAGACATATGCATTTATAATATATGCCTAAATATTTACACAATTATTTCTAAAATTATTGCCTCTTTTAAAGAGTTAATTGCTTTTATTCCTGCCCATTTTAAAACAGACACACATACACAGAAAGTAGAAGCAGTTTTAAGAAACTTTGAAGTACTTCAAAGTGATATGAAAGGGCAATTACAGAACTGCCTACTAGGAAGCAAAAAATACAATAATGAAACAGTCACCCTTTCCCTTTTCTTTCAAAAATGTAGTTAATTATTATTATTATTATTATTATTATTCTCTTTTTTTATCTTTTTTTTTCTCCAGTTATCAAAGTGAGAAGTTAACAGTTGGACTATACTTAACCATAGCATAACTGGCTATACTGGATAAGGTTCTTTTAATGTCATCACTGACAGCTTTCCTGTCTGATTTGACAAATATATGTAAAACAGAAGAGAAACTACCCATAATATCGACCCTATACCTAAACATGTTATTCTGTATTCAAAATAGACAACTAGAAAAGGAAGGAGACTTAACACCTTTTCACACCCATCTCCTTTTTCTTTCTTTTTTTAATCTTTAACCTGCCCCCATAAAACCATAATATGGAATGAATCCCAGTTTGCCTAATCAGCCTGATCAGCCCACTTTTTCCATACTCACACTGCTGTTTAAATCTGACTTCTGGCAACACCCCTCCACCTCCCACATCACCATGAATTCCCCCCACTACTTAAAAAGAGAGAGAATAAAAACAAATTAGCAGGCTGTTCTTTTCCTGACAACTCACTATTCTCCTTAATAGTCTCCTTAATAATCCTTAATAGAGGTAGATATGACCATTTGTTTGTCATGTGTCAAATTTGTTATTAATGGAGACATTTTAGAAGAAGAGGTGCTTGTATGGTTCTAATTTTGGGGAAAATATAAATAGTCCATTTTAAAATCCCTATAACTGGCACTGGAAAACGACTTAGATGTCCAGATAGCAGATGCTAATAGATCAATTACATGCCTACAGGTAAGAGATGAACTGTTGTTCCTACTAGTTGCTCCAAACCAGCTGTATTGAAAGATATCCAGTTGTTTTAGACAAGTTATCATATTCAGTGGGGCTGATTCTAGAAAATGAAATCTGTCAGTAATAGACATATTCTTAGTTTYTTTTTTTTCAGTCTGATTTTATTGCAGAACAGTTTTTCCAGTGTATGATATTTTTGGAAACCAAAATAAATGATTCTTCAGAATTTTTAAAACAATTTTTCCCCTTAAAAAAAAGTGATTTTTGTTTTATGTTTTATTTTTAGCTTTTTAATGAAGAACACAATATATGTAAAACTGTGCAACTTTTTACATGACTGCAAAGCAGCAGATGCAGATTCTTTTTTTCAGGGAGAATACCTAAATCAAACTGGAGGCTTATAGTTCACGTGTTAGGTAAATGGGTGTGTCACCAGAGGGAACACAGAAACTACCTGTTAATGAATAGTAAAGCTGCATTGCCACAGGCACAGATTTATAAAGACACTTCAACTGATATTCAAAAGATATTCAACAAAAGATTTTATTATTAGAAATAATAATCAAGATTCACAGTTTCAGACAAAAAGGAGATGTTTATGTAATTTTGCAGTTAGTGTACAATGGGAGAAGAGGTMTAGGTCATGGTCTTTGCTTCAAGTCCTGGTTTCATGGTTTACAAAGATTAAGAAGACAGTTTTGAAAGTGTATGGATGTGAAACAAGTTCTCTATTGCAAAACATTTGCAGACTGCACTTTGTTTCCCTGTGATTCATTGTGCTTGTATTCATTTGTTAGATGGCAGTTTTTGCACAACGGGAATTGAGTCAATAGCATTTTTGTGGGGATTGTTGGCTTTTTGAATGGAGACATTTATGGAATGTTTTGCTTGAGCTCCTATGTGTCTCTTGAAAACAATTTGAATAAATGTGTGGATAGGCACTTTTAAAAAGAACTGTGCCTCTTCAGCATGCCATTCATATCATCTGCCTGCAGCACAACAAATAGGTCACAGAGTGGTTTTATCCTCTGACAGTGTGGCAATCATAATACAAAGGCTGAAATTGAGAAATGTTAATCACATCTCTGTTTCTTTTCCCACTTAATTTTGTTCTCCTTGGTTTTATAAAGATACTGATTTGGGGATTGGAAAAGAGCTCTAAATTATTCMTATCAACTAAAAGCTAATCCTTTCTAGATTTCCTCAAATTACTTCAAAGGTGAAACATTTTAATATTTTCTTCCTTCATCACTTCCATTTTTTTAAATTTATTTCTTTATATTCTTTCATGGTGATGCATCTCTTTCAGAAATGTTTCCTCAAATGGAGTTAACAAAGAATCTTCTCCCTTCTCCTTTTCCTTTTCCTTTTTTTCCTTTTCCTTTTCATTTTTTTCTTTTTTTTCTTTCACTTTTGCTTTCTTTTTGTTCATGAACCTCATGAGGTTCATGAGGTTCATGAGGTTCAAGAACGTGCACAAGGACAATTGCAGGTTCCTGAACCTAGGGAGGAGTAATTCCAGGCATCACTAAAGCCTGGGATTTGACCTGCTGGAAAGCATTCCGTGGAGAAGGATTTGGGAGTCCTGGTTGACACCAAATTAACCATGAGTCAGCAGTGTGCCGTCATGGCCAAGAAGGCCAATGGGATCCTGGCCTGCATCAGGAGGAGTGTTGCCAGCAGGTGGAGGGAGGGGATTCTGCCCCTCTACTCAGCTCTGGTGAGGATGCACCTGGAGTACTGGGTGCAGTTCTGGGCTCTCCAGTACAAAAASGACATGGAGCTTCTAGAGAGGGTCCAGCATAGAACAAAACAAAGATGATTAAAGGACTGGAGCACCTATCTTTTGAGAAAAGACTAAGTATGCTGGTCCTGTTTATCATGGAGAAAGTTGAGAGGAGGTATGATCAACATGTAGAAATACCTGAGGGGAAGATGAAGATCGGGCCAAACGCTTCTCGGTGGTGGCCTGTGATAGGACAAGGGGTAATGGGTATAAGTTGAAACACAGGAAGTTCCATCTCCATTTCAGGAAGAACTTCTTTCCTGTTTGCGACCTATGCAATGTACCATATCTGGTATCTGCAATTCTGGTTCCCACATAGCAAAACTGCCAGTATGCACAGGGAATGCTAGAAGCTTCACAAAAGATTACAGATATAATACAGTAAGAAATATTCCCTAGTAAAAAAGGTGTAATTTCTAAGAATTTCTCRGTAAGCAGAACAGAAAGCTTGGTATAAAGGAAGCATTGCTGCTATATGTTTATAGATATGGAACTAAGACTTAGAAGCTTGCTGAAACAGCAGACCAGTTAACCTTATTTCTTACATTCTCTACTTGTTCACTTCTTAAAAGGCAAAAATCTYCATTCTGCTTTCCTTTTAACAAACATTGAAAGATGATAAACAACTTCTCACACAATTAGTTCTATCACTTTCCCACTTTTCCTTGTTTCTGTAAAAGTTGAGGTCAGTAAACACAGGCTATGGCATAACAGGGATTCCATTTTACAGCCTCCATAAGACTGGGAAGACTTTTAATTTTCTAGACACTCATGTAAATACTGCTACTTCTTTGTGAATTAATAAACTTTCTTTTCTCAAATCATAAGCTCAAATCTGAAGAATATTAAGGTCCTCACTCTATTTTTCTTCAGTTTAAAACTTATTTGCCTTCATTCTCCTGTCCAAGTCTCTCCTTTTCTGCACCTTCTATCAATCATGCCCATGCTTCATCAATCTGCAGAGGAATGGTTATAAAAAACAAAGGGAAAAGAGAATGATAAAAATGGCAAAAATGTATATTCTGAAATTCTACTCTGCAAAAGATTCAAGAGATATGTAATGGGTGGTACAAAATGTGTTCTGTTCCCTCTGTGCTTTTTAACTGTATGCTACTTCAAAGCACCAGATAATTTTGAAGAAATAATAATTCAGATTTACAATTGTGTTGAAGGTTTTGTATTAGCATGTTTGAAGGTGTTCTTTGTTTTAATTCTGTTTCCTTGGAAGTAACACCATCATTATCAAAGCATTATTAACAAACATTTTCATGCTATTTCCTGATTATCTCTCAATAGATTTATTTTATGGTCTGAAATAAGCTGTCCCTTTGTCCTTTCAAATAAATTATACATTTATATATGCACCCCTCCATAGATTTAAAAAAGTTAGATAAATCCTATACCGTATCAGTGCATATCAGGCTACCATATATTGGTCTGATCCCACAGGGAGAGTGCTTTGAACAGCAAGTGACCTTTTTGACTTTTACAGGCTTATGCACTGACATAAAGTATGCATATGGGAGCAATTTTTTAGGATTGCAACCCAAAATAGTAAAAGGTCTCCTAGAGTAACTTGAAGCTTTTGTAGCCAGCAACTTGCATTTTGCAACTATCTTTTGGGAATACTCGCTATATATATATGTATATATATATAGACAGCTGATCTCTCTTTCAAACTCCTATTTGCTGGAAGTAGGAGCCCTATTTTTAGTCTTCTCCTACTGTAAATATGTGCTAAGATTGAATTAAGTTAACATTTCTAATCATAATTTTTTATTGACTGAAATGATTGAAGTGAAAAGTTTTTGTTTTGTTTTTCACCTCTGCTYTTCTTCAGAGAAAGTGTTGATTATTTTTTCTAGGATAAATGCAACAATGCTCCTGCCCACTGGCTAAAAATGTCTCTGAGGTTTAATGCACAATAAGCTGTCTAGCATAGACACTCTTGGAGTACTTGACAAATCAAAGGATATAGTGCAAAGGATATATAGGATATATTCAAAGGATATAGTGCATATTCAGGTAGACTCAAAATTTTAGAGTTGCCTAAGAGATGCCATTTACCCAGACATTTACCCAGGGTGGTTGTGAATTGTTGCAGTTTGAAAGCCATAGTGGCGGGGGGCGCGGGGGAGCGGGGAAGGAGATATTATATCAGGATCGGATTCACAAACAGGCTATGGACCATAGGTCCAATCACCTTCCTAGGAGTGAATTGAGTTCCCAAATAGCATGATCAGCTATAAGCTCAATTCTGGCAGTATTGGATTCACGAACAGTCTGTGGACCGTAGGTCCGATTGTCTTTCTAGGAGCAAATTGAGTTCCCAAATAGCATACGCAACTATAAGCTCAATTCTGGCAGTATCGGATTCATGAACTGCAGGTCCGATCACCTCCCCCCAAACAAGTAGTCAARTTCACAAACAGTATGATTTATTCAAATCATACAAATCATACAAAGCAGGTTTCGGATGTCAGTACAGGARATTCTCTACTGCAGCGTGRGGTTTTTTTAGCTAGCTCTGATGTACAAATGTGCAATCATCACTCACCCCAGAAGATGGGAGAGGACTTCTAGTCTCGAGTCTCCTCAGGCAGCGTCTCAACCTGAGGGGAGGGAARGGGGATCAGCCAGTCGACTGACCCAAGGGTTAAGATAGATTCTTCCCCCCAAGTTCTTCATCCTTAATTCATCTTTTAGACTTTTCTTTACGTTCAGGTGGAGCTTGAATGACTAGAGTCATACTTAATATTGTTATTGATTGGTGAAAAAGTTTCTTGCTTTCATTTAAAGCTACAGTCAATCAAAAATCTAGAGCGCATGCTCAGTGAGGGGTAGCCGTACCTCGGAGGCGGGTAACTTTTGGGATGGAGGTGTCTTTTGGCATTATAATGAGCGTATAATGAGCAAAGTTCAAGCAAAGTTCATCCAAAGGGAGTGATTTTTCACTTTTCTGGCTCAGCACCAGACTTGTTATCGTATATCTCCCATTGGCCAGCTACTGTGTGCAACAGAGTTTGGCCGTGGGGTCTTCACTCTGCTCCATCCTCTGTTACTCCCCTTTGCAGCAGCGAGGAGAGCAGATTGTGTTGCCTAGGCAACCGTGGAGGAGTTGAGTCCATGGGTACCAGCCATCCTAGAAGTGGCAACTGTGTCTCACCCCAAGCAAGGTTCTGTAATGCCAAAACTTCTGTTAGGCCCCAGTTTTCCTCTCAGTTCCTGTTTTCAAACAATTCTTCCACGGTGGTAAATACCATCCTCTGGGACAGGATCATATGAAGGCCCAACTGGACTTGGTGGAGATCTGCCTGCCCGCTGAAAGGATCTGAGCTTTCTGAAAGGTTTTGGAAGCCCTCTGGAAGGGAAGACAAAAAAAGTCTTGTAGATGATGGACACCAAGATATTTTTGTGGTTCCATCAATGAAAAGGCTAGTGCTTTTTTGTGCTTCTATTTTTACAGAAGTGGATGTTTAGAAAATACTGTCTGTATTCTGTGGCTTTCTATACATTGCATAGAAGTCAAGCAGGACACTTTGAGAAAAAATCAGCTTGTGGGTTGGCTATGGGCTGGCTCCTGTTATACACTGTAGTAGTTTGCAGAATTTATATACATTACTATCACTTTTTGGATCTAAAAACCTGTGGGAAGAATAAAGATATGACAGAAAGTTGCAGAAGGGAGGAAATGATAAATGAAAGCCCACTGAAGTCTTTCTTTTTAGTGAAAAACAGTGATTATAGTTATTAAATTTAAATCAGAGAAAGTTAAACTGGAACACAAGTGTTAGTAATGGTGTTAGTAGCTGTTGATATGTTTTCAGTGCTTTGCTTTGAAAAGGAGGAAATCATCTGATTTTGGCTTTTATTATGTCAGTAGAAAATGAAAATAATTGGAAAATAATCATAACTTGAGTCTCTGATACTACTGATATTCATAATGACCATCTACTGCAGCATTTTGGAGGAGTGTATATACACATCTATGCATACATATCTACTTTCTCAGTATTCTCATTATAGATTCTTGAAAAGGTAATG
Source organism: Nothoprocta perdicaria (assembly GCF_003342845.1). Taxonomy (NCBI): domain Eukaryota; kingdom Metazoa; phylum Chordata; class Aves; order Tinamiformes; family Tinamidae; genus Nothoprocta; species Nothoprocta perdicaria. The sequence continues at coordinate 1,006,799 of NW_020454627.1, forward strand.
TTTTTGAAGTAAACRCATGCAGTCATTTCCAAAACAAGCACTGTAAATGCAAGCTATATTTAAGTTCCCAGGTGGCTTTCATTAGTGTTAGAAGAGATCTGAAAGTTTCACCACATGTCTAGCTTGGGATCGTTATTGTCCAGCCTTTCCTCACTAATCTTACATTATCAATTTTAGACCACTAATGCCAATTTATTTTAGTATTCAGCTTCCTAGGCAGTGGGTTGTGCTGATGCTGAAAAGCTGAGGTGACAAGAAAGTTCCATAGAAATACTCCAAGCAGATGTGTGCARGTCTCTGCACATGAAATGAAGGAATGTGCTAGTGCAAGTGCCACGGATTGGGATGTTCAATTGTTTCCTATCAAAAGACTTTCAGACTTACTGGGATATTATTAACAGAGTTCTATCACAAAAGATCTTTCCTGTGCCCCAAACAGAGGCACTGTGTCCTTAGATAAGTCTCACATCACCTTTCAATCATTTCAGGAGAAGACAACTTTTTTGAATGTTCGCTATTTTGCATTTCCAATATCAGCAAAGTTGGCAGGTACTCAAACCAATTTAATTTCTCCTGGCACCATGGTTCTTATTTTCCTGGTCCTTAAAGCTTATTCTTTGAAGTAATTGAACCACAAAAACAAAGATCACTCACCAGTGGACAACACATGTCTTGTCTAGAAGCAAATATGAATGCACCTGCCAGCTCTTAATCAATGTAACTGAAAAATAAATCGTTAAAATACTTCAGCATCTTAAATGTAAGCAGGACCCTTCAGACTTTCATAGAATGTACAGCAAAGTTCCCAGATATGACTCAATGCCCATATTGTTTCTAAACTTATTTTCATATTTCAAGTATGCATTTTTACAAATACATCCTTTAATCATATTCATTATAAATGTGAATGCTCCACTTGATGTTTCCACTCAGCTAAGCCAGTAAAGAGAAATTGAAAACCTTTATTATGCCCCTCACCTCTCAAGAGGGCTACTGTGGCAGCAGCTGACATGATTTGAATCAATGAAATGTTGCTAGCTGTGAAAACAGAATTTGGGTAAAGAATATTTATTGCATGGTATAGAACACCACTGCCTGGATTCTAAGTCTTTATTGGTTCTCTCTACTGCAGCAGGAAAAAATGTTCTTTGTATCTTGGATTTCTAATAAACATTCAGAATTTAAATAAAAGAACTGAGAATTTAATTTCAGTAACTCAAAAATGATTTGCCAACATTGTGTATATATACACACAGTGAATATCTTGWTATTTATATGCCTTGCTAGAGTTTTAGATCTTTTTTTTCACAACTTCTATTAAAATCATGATAGAATGGAAATAGAAATAATGTTTCCATAAATCATAGAATTTAAAATGAATATTCTATTGGGATATACTTGAACTAGATAAAAATATCAGAATTATTTTTTATAGGAATATATCAGTTCTCATAACCAGCATGTTAGGAGAGTCTCCTCATAGGATAAAGGAAAATAAGGGGCTAGAATTGTTTACTTGCATATCAGAAATGAAATGTAGAAGAAGTTTCAGCCCACCTGTGGTCCCAATTTGTCAAAAGATTCAAATTTAGTATCCCTAAGAATTTTTATTTAAACATGTACTATATTTTCTTGAATGTGACTGCCATTTAGAAGGCACCGAGGATTATATTTGTGAAATAACTCATGTTTCTCTTACTTTCCTTATCCCCCAGTTTGCAATTATGGTCCAAAACACAAATCTCCCAGACCTCTCTCTAGTCCTGCTACTCAACAACAGTCTCAGTTCAAAAGCTTGAGATTTAACTACCCTGCTTGTCTCTTGTTTGTTTACTTGTTTTTAAGGGATAAACAGCTTCCCATACAGCTGTGTTTCTATGCCTCTCTGTCAGGCCTCTACCAAATAAAAATAGCCAATTAAAAAATAAAATTAGGCATGATGGTTATCTTCCCAAAYACTGCACACATGTAAACAAATGTGGTGAAAATGCTTCCATTATGCAAAAGATAAAAATATTCACCTTTCTATCTAGCGCTATGGGTTCGACCAACCTTAAGCAAATAATTGGTTATCTGCCCATAGCCACTTTCCAGGAAAAGGCAAAGGTACTCCTGGTTCCTCTTGGTGAAGATGACACACTTTGTAATATCTTACCAGATCTATGACTTGGTCTTTATTTGGGAGGAAGTATTCCCAGTTTCAGTTCCATGCTCTGAAGACAGTATGTGTTTTGTGTTAAACAGTCACTCAACAAAACCCTGCTGTAGTCAATCATTGGATCACAGACTGCAATGTTCACCTTCYCCTCCTTGGGAAGTACCAGGTTAATAAATACCAGATTAATTAACCTAGAGTCTTTTATCCAGCTTTTCAGAATGACAGCTTCCCTCTTTCCCTCCTCCCAACTTAAATACTCATCCTTACATTCTGGCRTTCTGGTTTGAACACTTTCAAGTCAAGGAGAAGTGGAGGACTTAAAAATTTGGTTGTTTCTTCAGCATTCTAGATGAGCTTCCTGGTCATTGAGCTACTGGATTAAAAAACAAGAGAGAGAGAGAGGGAGAGAGAGAGCGCGCGCGCGCTAAAGATCTCATTCCTCATTTTAAATTATCCTCATTAGGGACATTTACTGGAGAAAGAAATGTTCAAATCTGAAATTGCAAAATGGACTGAAAAGACTCTTGATATCACTAAATATCWGCTTAGACAGGAGTAGATGACACTACTGCTTTGTATTTTGATTGATGTTAAAGATCTTGATTACCACTGGGATAGATATGTCCTCCAATCATCACATTGATGAATTTATGAAGGTAAAACTACAAATTCAGGTTCTACAAATAAATTTAAGTCCCTCCTGGTGAAGAAATAATGTCTAGTTTGAACATTTTGAGAATGTTCCCACTTCATTGGTAATATGAAGGGTGTTTCCCACCTGTAATCAGTATTAACCTGTAAATTCATTGATTATGATCCAGTAGTTATAGTCATTTAATGACAGGAAAAGCAAAATTTGGCTCTGTATAAAGAGGAGAACAAAGTGAGARTTATTAGTGAGATAGTTGTACTGTCATAGAAGATTGACTGATTGTAAAGGATTTTCAAGGATGGGGCACTATGACATTTCAATGTATRGTTTTACAGATCTGGAAACCATTCTCAATAGAGAGAGTGATACCTGTAATAATAAATGCATACAAGCATTTAGCAGTAAATCTTAGATTCACTGAAATTCTTTTCCTTCATGTAGAATCTATTGATGTAAACTTGTGCATCTAAATCAAAGGCTCCTGTTTTGGGGKTTTTTTTCCTACCAAAAATGAGAGCCAAGAGTGAGATTAGTAGCAAAGCAAAAATTGAAAGTATTAAAATCTCTAATGCTTATAGCTCAGGCATTCAAAACATAGAGGGCACAGCCCATGATTCTTTTTATCTATTCTAGCYGTCAATACAGCAGTAATTGCTGTAGACACACCTCTAATAGCACTTTCTCTTTTGCATGTTGCTACAAACCACTTGTAAATTCTCATAATCATGATATAAATATATATATATAATGTGGTTGTCATCTTAAAATCAATTTTTCCCTTGTGCTTGTAGTGAAACTGATTACAAGTTATATAAATGCAAGTTTTATCATGACAGCAGAACAGAATGGATGCAGCATAATAATTTGTTCATTAAAGTGTAAATGAGTAAATTACAATATGAAGTAGTTGCATAGTTTACTCCTTCTACTCTTAGTGTAAATCAAAAAGCATAAATTCGAAAATGATGGTTGCCCAATAAACGACTTTGTAAAGATTAAAGAAATTAAGGATGATATTGATCAATAATGAATGATTGATATACCTATCCTAGTGGCATAGCCAACACCCTTTTTAATTTAATCTATTTTCCCTTACTTAAAATAGCTTTRCTAAAGAGATATCAATTCCTTTCAGTCATCAGATGGTGAGAGCTCTTTAATGGCTATCTGTGCGAGAAAGGAAAGAAATTCTTGGAATAGGGTGGGAGGAAGTGCGTGTGAGTGTGAGACAGAGGGGAACTGTCCAWAGCAGACATCCTACTACTATAGACATCCTAATACTATAATTCATATGGGATTTAATGATCCCATTGAAATTATACTGTAATGATCCCAGTGAAATTATACTATAATTTTTAACAATACTTAAGAGTAACTGGCTTAAAATCTATAATAAAAAGATTTTTATTATGATTAATTTTAAAAGGATTGTAAATAATAAAAGTAGCACATACACCAAGTTTTTTTTTTCTTTTGCCCTGAGCTGTAAGATATTAAATATATTTTTTTTTACTATGGAGTTACAACAGTCATAAAATGACTTCCAAGTAAGCTTCTTTTTTTTCCCTTGTATTTCATTTCCTATTATATAAACATTAAAAATCTATGCAACAGATCTTGAAACTATTATTAGACCAAGTTTTAAGTCTTGAGTCAGCAAAATTTAAGATTGCTTAGTCACAAGATATATCAGTGACAACCAAGATAGTTGATCAACAGACTAACATCCTTTTGTCTTTCCTCAAATAAAAGACAGAATTATTTATTACTGATAGTTGATTAAAGAATCCATCATTAAATTTCTTGTTTCAAATTAAGATCTGTCCTACTTTCAAAATGCTGCAGAAAATTAAGCATATTTGATATTATGAAAGCAATAATGTAATAACAATACTCTTCTGCATTTTCTTACAGTGATTCATAGTAAGATAATTCATAGTAAGATTCTTTCAGAAATTCCATAGACTTACAAAATCTTTGCTCAAAAAATTTGGTACTGAATCTCAATGTTTTGATTTTTGGCAATTTTAAGCCCTTTTTAAAGTAAAATTTCCATGGATATCAGTAGMAATTTCTCTAAAATTGTGTGAAAAAGAATTTCTGATCCTACGAAGAATTGCAACTACTATATTCCTTTCTAAGAAGAGGTRCTATTTCTCTTTGTTTAAGACATTAAAGAAGATTCGTCATTGACTTTTTATTAATATTCCTACTTTTGTTTGAAGGACAAGAGCACCAGGGACTGAACAACAGGAGCTTTGTTCTTATACTATTCCTTGGAAATTCTCCCAGGTGACTGCATGATGGTGTAGAGATTTACCTCCAGGAAGAGCCTTGCCAACACAAATGGAATTACAGGTCTATACATACACACAGATATACAGCATATTATCACTTAGCCTCAAGAGGAACTTCATCTTCATTAATCTGAAAGTCAAAGTAATTCCCTACTGCTTTTCATTTTTCTGTAGTACAATTAAAAAATAAAGATCAATTAATACATCACAATAGAAGTCAAAAGCTTTTCCTTTTGTATTAGTAAAATATAACTAGAAATATTTTTCAGATTAATCTAAGAGAAAATATATTGTTAGTCTGACCCTTTAATACTTAATGTTCTGACCTATAAGGAGAAAGAAAAAAAAAAGAGAGGGAAGGGAGGAAAACAAATGAAAAATAAAAGTGCCACAGGTTTTTCACTTGCAAACTAATATCAGGAGATAAGCCCTGAAGCTTTATAAAATTAAATAGAAGGTCAGAATTTTCTACAAGATATATGGAAGCTGAAATTCTTTGAATAGCAGTGCACAATGGAAAATATTTTCCTGTTTTGTATGATGCTCATATAAACAAGGAAAGAATGGGATTCTTTTAGCAGTTTATGCATTTTGTGAATGCATGAGTAGTGCTGTCCATGTGTCAGCAATTTAGTTTTTTCTGCGGCATGTAACATTTCATGGACAACAGGCAATTAAGTTTCATCAGCATAACGACTTYGACAGTGCTTAAGCGCACTTTACATTTGTATTTCAAATGGAGTTACAATATTTATAACCTTTTATAATAAACGAATAGCAACACTTGCATGATTTTGCTTGACTGATGCAGATAAATCTTCAACTTCTTAATTTACTGGCCTGWTATTTAAAAAGGAACAGTTGTAAGCTCAAGTCTGGCTAATTTTAGATAGGAGCAGACATACATGTACTTGAGGTGGACTGTGGACATGGAATGACTTGGAGATCCAGAGATATTTTATGAAATACAGAAATCATACTAAAGTCCCAATGAACCTACTGGGAAACTCAGCCATCTGGGAGATCAACCCAGTCTAGATCAGGCAGATCAAATGGTAGGAACACATAAGCTCATTGAAGAAAACTGAGAGAGAGATAAATGCACATCAAAGATATGTCATGTCAAGCTAACCTTACAGCTATCTTTGATGATTGATCTTCCTATGAAGGAAAACATAGTAAATTTAATCTGCAGAGACTCTGGTGAAACAGTAATATATTATCATGTGGGAAAGCCCTGACTGGCCTGGGAAAACAGAAGTTTAGCACAAGAACTGTAAAGATCTGAGCACATCAATCAGGAAAAGTTTTAGGCATGCAGCTCTCTTTCTACCTTCCAGATCCTGTTACAACTGTAACCCAAAGAGCAAATACTAATTAATTGTGAGGAGAAATGAATTGGCATGTCAGGGAAATGTTACTAGTAGGATTACTCAAAGATCAGAGTTGAGACATTTAGCAATGTAGATGATGATATCAAGCTGTGGAAATATTATGCTAGAGGAGGTGCTTAGTCAGAAGTGGATCAAATAATCTGTAGGAGGAAGTGTGTTTCTTCAAGTGGCATAACTAAAACAGAATTAAATTTTACAGTTTAAAATGCAAAGATATGCAGTTAAAGGCTAGTAGTACTAATTTCTACTATTAGATAATCTGTTAGCAGTGACTAAAGTAGAAAAGCTTGATTACTTTAGCTGAGCACAGACAGTGCCACAAATACAGTTCAGCCACACAAAAGTAAAAGTTAACCTTTATAACCAAAGTTAAAACAGGGGATACAAACAGACCTGGGCAGTATTAATAACTTTATGTTACTAGTAACACTAGAAAGATTTTATCTTTAGTATTGTGTTGTCCATGTGCAAGAAAGATAATGAGGAAAGCAAAAGAGTTTAAGTTCAGGCACWCTGAGTTCTTGAGACACTGGACTCCTACTGAGGAGAATGCCCAGTGAAATAATTGGTTTCAGTGGGAATGTGAGGCCAAAATAGGAGTTAGGCACAGAAACACCTTGAAGGATGTAATCCTTAGTCTTGCAGTTAAGCAAAGAATTGGTTGAAACTGACCTTCCTAAACATTTCAAGTACATAAACACTTGTGAGGAAGAAGAATCACTTATGCCGCAGAGAATACTGGTACAAAAGAAGCAGGTATACATGGGCCATGAATATTTCTAGGCTAGAAATAGGTTTTAAATCACCAGCAAAACAAACCTTTTATGGGATAGGAGAGGAAAAAAACAAAATCAGGAAAATAACTTAAGAAAAAACCTATTGATTCTGACTGAAATAATGAGGGCTAGCAATATTATTGCATTATATTACATTGCATTTTATTACATTATGAATGCATTTGTGAAATATTCTCACTCATAATAGGATTTGGATCAAACCTATTTACTTCTTTCTTGAAAGTGCTGGATAGTGGCTCTGAATGTCACTAGTTCTGAATATAGCATGATATATCACTGTGTTATAAACATGATCCTTGCCTGGAGCTAACCAGTGGATGGAAAGAAGTTCCATTGCCACTTGGAAACCTACTGGTCTCAGGATCTGTATGAAGAGATGATGAATGCTAAATAAAATCTGTAAGCTGAGATTCAGGGTTTCAAGCACATGCATTTTGCCTTCTTCATTTGATCAGAGAAATTAGCTATAACAGTGATTGAAACAAGTTCAGTCTCCTCTCTCTGTCCCTCTCCCCGCTGCCCTACCCTCTCCCTCCAAAAATGTAAGCTAACAAACTGAAATAAAGTATGAATCTGGAATTTTCTGAATAAGCTGCAGCATAATTTAAATAGCTTTTCAGATATGATTAAAAATAATAATTAAAAAAACATAGTGTTGAATTTAGCATTCATCAGAACTTCAGGTCTACTGCATAATTTATTCCTCTAAAACGAAGACATATCAGACTTGCGTGCTCAGACAGTTTGAAGCCACAAGGGTTTGACTGTCCAATTCTCTCTAACCAAGAAGGAATCATCATTGTATCCTTGGGCCAAGAGARAGCAAACATTGTTGAAGCAGTTGCTTTCACCTGGGTCATTCCTAAAGGATGAATGCTAAACACATCTATCTTTTCTGCTGCTATAGATGTTATTTATGTCTGTACTACAGTTCTGTAAAGGCTACAGAATTACTAACTTTTCACTCCCACATTTCACTCCCCCACTCCCCATCTTGTGGGGTATCCCAAGGTTGTGCTTTAGTCTGAAGCAGCAGAGTGATTCAGATGAATGGCAAAGATCTGCTGCTCTGGGTCAGGTGCCATAAAGGAATCTACGTCCTGTTTTACATCTTCCTTTTCTCTGCTTTAGGAAGAAAGTTATAGCACTGCAAACTTTTTTCTACTTTACTTGGTCTGTAAGGCATGAGCTGGAGAGAAGAAATGTGAAATTTGGGTTATTTTAAAGTGCTTTCCCTTTTGGGGGATGTACAGTAGGAAGAAACTGGCTACTGCGATACATTTCTCTCGGGATTATTTGATCAATGACTGGGCTTTCCTACTTCAAGGGAAACGTACCTGTGGAAATGGCTGATAGCTGATCACCTCTAAATTTTGATCTATGCGACTATTTCCAACCATTTTCCCACTTCATAGTAAAAAGCCATGTTGAGTGGGAGGATGCATTGTAGAAGTCTTATAGATTCCTGCAATATCAAAAATGTATTGATAATAATTAATACTTTAATTAAAAATGAAGCACATTGATTGGGATGATTATTCATCATTTCTTGCTAAAATGAGTGATCCAGTGTGCTGTGGGAAGCCCTTGAGTAGGTGGAAGTCCAATCTCAAACTAGAGTATGTAGCCATAGCACTGGTACCCTTTTAACAAATAAACAGAAGAAATTCCCTATGTGGCACTTTAAGCACTTCAAGCAGGAATTGGAGTATACTTGCTCCTAATGAATACATCAGATAGATCATGAACATTTGTCTGAATATATCAAAACTATGTTAATAGGAAGGAGTCAACAGCTTGCTTTGATCAAGTTTCACTTCCATCATTTTACTTTTACAAAAGCAGATAAAGATACAGATCTTGATCAAAGTGTGGTGCAGTCTCCTTCCAATATAAACTACATGCAAATTTTTTCTTCTCAAGATAAAGCTCATGTGATCTTCTTACCTAATGTACAACAGGATATTGCAGCTGGCTTTATCTGTATTTTGTGAGGTTAAATGTTTTGATAAGATAGCACTATTTAATGATAGAGAGCTGAACAATGTCCTTAAAGTTGTATYTTTTTTTCTTTTTAAAACCATCTCATGAAGAACTAATATCTCTTTCATTATTGTGCATTTTGTAGATTTGACATAGTGATTCATGCAATCAAAATTATAGGGTCTGTTAAACTACTCTCAAATTATTTTAAGCTTCTTAGAGTATTTCTCTTACATGTGGCCCTCATTTTGGCCATTAACATTTGACACTGGAGGCATAGTGTTTTGCTCAGTATAACCAAAGTATTAGCTTTGAATTAACATAGCATCTTATACCATTTAAACCAAATGATAGGACCTAGATCATTTACAGTGGCATTGTTTCAGAAGAAAAAAAAAAAAAAAGAGAGAATAAAATGAATGCAAATTTTCAACAGCTTTTAGATGCTGCACTTAATGCATATTTATTCAGCTAAATGGGTAACATTTCATCCAAATGATTAGACTTATTTTAATCTTTTCCTCACAGAGTGAACATAGTTCTGGAAAACAGAGCATCCTTGCTTGAAAATAAGTTTATCTCCAGATACTCCTTTCATATGAGTGGCAATGACCCTGATTTAAAGGAATCTATCTTTGAATCTGAAAGTCAATTTTGAAATTGATGCTTTTCCTGGAGGTAAATCTCTACATCATCATGCAGATGATTTTCTAAGAAGAAGTTCTCCTCTAGCCATAGGAACTGCAGTTTTCTCCTTCTCAGAAGCCACTGAAATCTATAAAATAGAGTCTTATAACATAATCATTTTCTCTTTTTTCTTTAGAAAATTCTTTTTTTTTAAAAAAAAAAAAAAAAGGAAAAGTAGCCAAATGTATTTCTATATGTATTAGAGAGCATTTGAGGAGATTTGGTGCTGAAGAAACTATCTAATAATCAAAAGAAAAGAAATGATTACTGTCTTTTTGAATGGAAATGCACTTCTCTGCAGTTCTTCAGAGAGCGTTTGTTAATTTTAGAAATTTGCTGAAGAGAAAGTGGGCTTTCTGTATTTGAGAGGTATGTGCTTGTGTCCACGACGAATAAGTATGTTGCTTATAGCAATACTAGATTTCTTAATAAATGTTCTTTAGTTAAAGGGCTTTCACAAATCATAAGCAAGAACAGTTTCAGTAGCTGAATGCGAGGAAGCTGCCTTGCGCCCATGGAAAGAGATGATAATTCCACTGTCTATCAAGATCTTTGGGCCACTGTCAAATGATGTATTTCAGGACAAATGTTCTCCACACACTGATGAGGCACTTTCTTTGTAAGTCTCATGATTTCCCTGTGAACCTTGTAGAAGTATAATATCAATATAAATATAGGATAAGTGCAGGGTACTCTATTTAAAGATAGGGAATGTTGGTCTGGCATAAACATGTTCATAATCAATATTACATATAGAAGTCATATAGATACTATTAAATCTAGCCGTATTTTACTCCCCAGACTGTCCCGACATATAATCGACCTATTTGCTTTCATGCGTTTCTGAATAAAGTGGGATGTTTTTGAAGAATGCTGAGAGGAAAGGGCGCCAGTTCTCTGAGGCAAGGCGTGTGATGCTGCCTACCACTGACAAACTTAGGTAGCATCAGAGGAATATACCAAAGTTGCAGGAGGTTGTATATAAAATATAAAATATAAATTAAAGGAAAATACTGACAAGTAAAATATGTAACATGGATAATGGTAATAATAGGACACGAGGTATTTTAAGAACCATTTTATGCAAAGGTGGACAATTTTCCTGACGCTGGTGTCTCCTCTCAAAATCTCTGCATAAAGGCATTTACTTCATTTGAGAGATTATGAGTTTTGGAAGTGTTTGACCAGTGGGAAATCAGCTACATTAGTGAATAGTATTTCTGAAAAAAAAAAAAAATGTATTTTTTTAAAGGAATAAATTTAGATTGCTTATTATTATGCCACTGAAACTCTCCTTGAACTTTTTTAGAAGTTGCACTGTCATGTTGGGTAAGTGTCAAGAAAAATCACATAATCACAGAGTCACAGAATGGTTAAGCTTGGAAGGGACTTCCAGAGATCATCTAGTCAAACCCTGCCCTGCTTCAGCAGGGCACAGGATGGCGTCCAGGCAGGTTTTGAAGACCTCCAAGGAAGGAGATGCCACAAGCTGCCTGGGCAGCCTGTTCCAGGGCTCTGTCACCCTCACAGGAAAGAAGTTCTTCCTCACATGGAGATGGAACTTCCTGTGTTTCAACTTATACCCATTTCCCCTGTCCTATCACTGGCCACCACTGAGAAGAGCTTGGCCCCTTCCTCCCTATATTCTCCCTTCATGAACTTATACATGTTAATCAGATCCCCTCTCAGCCTTCTCTTTCCCAGGCTAAACAGGCCCAACTGACTCAGTCACCCCTCCTACGAGAGATGTTCCAGTCCCTTAATCATTTTTGTTGCCCTCTGTTGGACCCTCTCTACAAGCTGCACATATCTATTGTACTATGGAGCCCAGAACTGCACACAGTACTCCAGGTGTGGCCTCACCAGAGCTGAGGAGAGGGGCAGGATCACCTCCCTTGACCTGCTGACAACACTCCTGATGCAGGCCAGGATCTCACTGGCCKYCTTGGCCATGACGCACTGCTGCCTCATGGTTAACTTGTTGTCAACCAGGACTCCAAGGTCCCTCTCTGCGGAGCTGCTCTCCAGCAGGTCAATCCCTAATCTGTACTGATGCCTGAGTTTGTTCCTCCCCAGGTGCAGGACCCTACACTTGTCCTTGTTGAACCTCATGAGGTTCCTCTCTGCCCAACTCTCCAGCCTGTCCAGGTCCCTCTGGATGGCAGCACAGCCCTCCGGAGTRTTGGCCACTCCACCCARCTTGGTGTCGTCTGCAAACTTGCTCAGGGTGCGCTCCGTGCCCTCGTTCAGGTCATTGATGAACACGTTGAACAGCACTGGGCCCAGCACTGACCCCTGGGGGACACCACTGGCCACAGGGCTCCAACTGGATTTGGCCCCATTTATCACCACCCTCTGAGCTCTGCCATCCAGCCAGTTCTCAAGCCACCTTACTGTGCACTCATCCAGACCACACTCCTGGAGCTTTCCTACTAGAATATTACAGGAGACGGTGTCGAAAACTTTGCTGAAGTTAAGGTAGACAACATCCAAGGCTCTCTCCTCATCCAGCCAGCCAGTCATCCCRTCATAGAAGGCTATGAGGTTCATCAGACATGACTTCCCCTTGGTGAATCCATGCTTACTACTCCTGATCACCTCCTTTTCCTTCACATGCCTAGAGATGCTCTCTAGGATGAGCTGCTCCATCACCTTTCCAGGGATGGAGGTGAGGCTGGCCGGCCTGTAGTTTCTCAGGTCCTCATTCTTGCCCTTTTTGAAGACTGGAGTGATGCTGGTTTCTTCCAGTCCTCCGGCACCTCCCCTGCTCTCCATGATCTCTCAAAGATGATGGAGAGTGGCTGAGCAATAAACTTTGCCAGTTCCCTCAGCACTCTTGGGTGCATCCAATCCAGGCAATAGATTTGTGGGTGTCCRGTTTGCCTAAGTGATCCCTAACCCAATTCTGCTCGACCAGGTCTTCTTGCCTATTTATCTCTCTTTTACCTGGGCTCTGTAGTTCTTGAGGACTAGCCTTAGCAGTTAAGGCAGAAGCAAAGAAGGCATTTAGTAACTCTGCCTTCTCTGCATGCTGCATCATCAAGGCACCTTCCCCACTCAGCAGCTGCCTAACATTTTCTCTAGCCTTCCTCTTGCTGCTGATGTGTTTATAGAAGCCCTTCCTGTTGTCCCTGACATCCCTCGCTAACTCTAATTCCAGACGGACCTTGGCCTTCTTCGTTGCACATCTGCATTCTCTGACAATGTGCATATATCCTTCCCATGTGGCCTGGCCCTTCTTCCACATGCTGTACCTCTTTTTTTCTCATTAACTTTGCCTAGCAGCTCCATGCCCATCCATACAGGTCTCCTGCCCCACTTACTCACCTTCTTTCTTGTGGGAATGCACCGAMCCAGAGCTTGGAGGAAGTAGCGCTTGAATATCAGCCAGCTCTCCTGGACCYCCTTTCCTTCTAGGACCCTGACCCAGGGGACTGCTCCAAGGAGCTCACTGAAGAGGTCAAAGTGGGCTCCCTTGAAGTCCAGGGCTACAATCCTACTTCTTGCCCAGCTTCCTCCATGCAGGATCGTGAATTCCAACATCTCATGGTCACTGCAGACAAGACTGCCCCCAGTCCTCACATTTCCCTCTACACCATCTCTGTTTATTAATAAAATAACAATAAGGAAGTTTACTATACACTTAGAGGACATTTCTATGCCATGATTTAAAGATACTCTCCAATTTTCTTTCAAGGGCTATGCAGAAATATCAGCCTCACAAAATATATGTTGCATAACATTTTTTATGTGAACATATAAGTGCCGAGTATTATGTTATCCAAAGGAAACTACATAGTCATTATACCTACATAATTGATTGGGKTTTTTTTCATCAGTAGTATACATGTTGTTTAAAGACATAAGCTCCCTGTGAAAAGACAGCAGAGATTTAAYGCAGCTTCACCCTCCTAAAAGGCCTGCAGCAACAAGAAAGATTGGGGCCAGCTCTGACAGCTGTGGTTTATGCTGCTGCCAGCCTAATTCCTTAATATAAAGCAGTGGTAAAACTATCTGGAGGCTGGCAGGTACAGAATAGTATTTCAAGAAATCATAGCCAAGAGAAGATGAGTGGTGCCACTGTAGCATCCACCTTTTCCTATCTATCCCTTCTTCAAATCCTGTTGATTATGGTTTTCCCTGGACCAGCTCATATTTTGTCCTTTCTGACTGAAAGGAAAGATGGGAAGAAGAAAGACTGTTGTACAGAGTTAAGGCCTTCCTTACACTGCCTTTGCAGGTAGAGCAGTACTTCTTCCATCTCTTACAGGAGTCTGGCAAAACCATGAGTCTTGTTAAGCCTTATTCTTTCTTCCATGTATTTGCTTTTTTTTWCCTAGATTTTTTTTTTAATACTCAAATTATTTTAAATACTGAAAAGATAGAAAATTAAGAAGGATGAATGCTTTGCCTGAAATATTTCTTTTTCTACCTGCATGGTTGCATAGATTGTGTGAACATTTGAGTTTTCCTGTGTCTTAATTCTAATGCACTTATTAAATTGGCAAAAATGCTCTTTAAAAAGACCAGTAATTCAGTAATAAAGACTTCAAACAGTGCAGAATCTGCCTCACAACATTGGGAAATTGTTTCAGTGATAAATTATTTGCTTAATACCACTTTATTTTTCTGCTATTGTTTAGACTGCCTCAGGCTAGTATTAAGTGGATTGTGAGCTCTTGTGCACGTTATTCAGGCATCTGCTTTATTATTCATACTTAATATTTAATTTTGTAAGGACCCTGAAAGCCTAGGATTAGCACTTTTAGCTCTTATTATCATCAAAAGAAATGAAATAATTAAACTATTCCTTTATATCTCTATATGAGTCAGCTATTATAAAAAATATTTTTGATGGAGATCTGGAGGGGAAAGTATGGTAGATGAGAAAGATAAAACAAATGAGAAAGTATTAAAGTAGAAAAGAAATTACAAGGTCAGATAGGAAAATCATCTCTTTCTGTGGGAACATTGAGGTTAAAGGAGGAATACAGAAATCAAGCAATGACCAAAAAGAGTTTTAAGCTGCTTTTAAGTCAAACTTGTTCCTGACATAGTTTCTGGTTGCATATATAACAGTTATTGTAGGAAGGATACACGTCATACCCTTCTATTAAATAAATATGAAAACACCTGAGATAAAAAATTGAGAAAGCCTATAGTCTTAATTTTCTAATCAGGTAAATAAAAAGGCTAATCCTGTGTAGCTCTTTTTGTCTTGCTAAGATTTAAGTGCAGACAGGGAACTAGAGCCTGATAGCTGAGGCCAGGCTACTGCTTCTGATATTTTGTATTTGTTACCTTGGTGCATGACAACTTTTACTGATGTCCTTCCTGCCAGAAGCAGCTTCTCAGAAGCCTCACATGTCAACTTTATGCCTAACCACTGCTCTTCATGAAAGATTAGGGAAAATCCAATCAGAAATGTGGCAACTTCCCGATCGAGTCCAAGCAAAAGTGACTTGAGGTTTTGACGTGGATTAGAGTTCTTCATTTGGTTGGGCTGATAGGAACAAATGGAAAATGAACTCCTCTACCTGTGGCAGTATTTGACATTCACTGTGAGCATTTGAATGACATGAAATTAACAGAACAGAAATATTTTAATCTTAAAGAATGATAGAGAAGCTTTTAGAGCAAATTTGACTGCATTCTCTTTCTTTTTTCTCCCTGTCCTTCCAAATAATGCTTCAATTATTTGATTATAAACTCAAATATTGAGTCATAAATATATTAAATAATTGACTTTTCATTTAAATGAAAGTGGAGCTATTCTGCTTTAATGGAGTTTTCTGTCTTTTGTTCTGTTTTACTGAGTAATATTTCAAGGGTACTATCACCTAGGGACTAGGGTCAACACTGCGTTGCATGTTCTGAACTCCAGAACAGCATCTGTCATCTTCCAGAGTAAACATGCTGTAGAGCAATCCCTCTTCTTGGGAAGCTGTGCTTAAGATGATAATTGTATTATTCCTGAAGGCAAGGTCCACATGACAGTTAAACCAACAGAAATGATCTGAGAAATGGAAAAAGAAATATTTTGTCCAGTGATGTTAACTTGCTTAAATTGGTGTGCTTTCACTTTGCTGAAGGCAAGTTTTCCAGAGTTTTCCTTACCAGCCTCGGTTCTGAGAATATTCAAATGGGGCTGTTGCTTCTCTTGGTAGTTTGTAGGGAGCACATAACAGGAGGTGGTTTTGGAAAAGCCTAAGTGAGGGTTCTAGCTATTTTCTCTCATTTTGGAGTTGATTTCAGTGTGCCTAGGTTCTTTTTAAGCCCTGGTAAGCAAAGCTGATCTGCAGCCATTCATAAGTCAATCAAGTGTACAGGGTCTTAGGTAGTCTTACAGAATTTACAGGAGAACTTACAGTCTTACAGGAGAGGCCATGCTACTTCAAATTCTCACTGTTGTTGGCTCATGTCGTACCTAGATGAAAACTAATTCAAGTATCTCACACATGCTGAGATTACATTTCATAATTGCAGTGTATACAAACCTAAGTGATGCTTTAGATTTCTTCTACCTGTGCTGTATATGGGAACAGCTGGAATTTAAATGCTGATGATTAGAGGTACTAACACAATAGCAACACGGCGAGCTAAATCACAGTAATGGATAATCCAAGTAATTTGGTGATTTAATGGCTAACTCCAATGTGACCTGCATAATGGGTACTGTCAGAGCATCAGCATGCGAACTCTAGTAGATCATGCTGTGGCTGTGTAGGTCTTCTTAAAACCCGCAATTAATTGTTCTTTTCCCTTTGGTGAAAGTAACTACCCACGGCAACTGGTATGCAAAAAATGATCTCTACTTCCACTCCATTTCACAGGATGAATCTTTACAGTACGAGTCAATCTAATAAGTCTGCAACAAAGGGTTTAGTCCTGCTTTGCTCACATACGGTACAGTTTCCTTCTCCAAGGAGAAAAGATCTATTTTAATTATTTTATCTTTCTGTTGGCTAAGCAAGTTGAACAGGCTCAGTTTGAGGTCATATGGATGTCAAAGCCTCCACAAGGGAAAAGGTGGAAGAAAACACACATCTGGGATAAGAAAAGAAGGGGAAAAGAATAAAACAATTTTACTGGAAGTGAGCTATTAGTTCATCTCAGTCGTAAACTTACACCCTCAGAGATGTAAAATGCAAAGTCCAAAGCCTCATTTTAGGCTCCCAGTGAAAGGCTTTATGCTGAAGGGGCTGTCAAGGACATCCACGTTATCTCAGTGACTCCACTGTTGAGCTCTGTCAGGAGGGCAGCGATGGGGACTGTTGCAAGATTTGTCATCACTCTGTGCTCATAGTTGGGTGGAGGCTAAACTGGTCTATTCATTTGGCCTCACTCTTGCACTGAAGCAAAGCTATTTGTTGGAAATCTCTCACACTGCAAAGTTTCTACCAAATGAGCAGATGTTTAACAGAATAGTTGTTGTTGTTATCAGTTTATTTACTTGTTGGAAAGCAAGACTATGATACTGTTTGCTTTGTGTTTCCAGAAAAAAAAACACAGGGGAGGGAAATTTTGATCTTTTCCTTATCATCTGTGTAAAGTGGAACTAGAAATCTAAGTGCCTTTCACTGATGTATAATTTTCTAATTGAAATTCATTCTGCAGTATATACACCAGTGGGGACTTTCAAAGGCACAATAATATGATGTCATACAAATCCTGAAAACTTAATGATGCAAGTAAGCCTTAGGTTTAAGTCTGTCTCCAAGTAACTTGACTATACTCTTACTAATGAGTGCTGTTAAAACTAACTTTAACTTTATATCAGTTAAAACAGTTTCATTAAAATCAGAGTGCAAACAGGGCATGTCTCATCCATTTACTGTTTTATATCTCTTGTGTTTTGCATTAACAAAGATTTACAAAAATATTTATAGCTTTTCTCCTTTAATAGTAGTGGAAAATAAATTCACCTGTCTAAATTCTGTACAGTAAATCTTATTTAGCAATGATGAGAAATACTAACAAAATGTAGGTCAATAAACTTCTAAATMTCGGTAGTATCTTAGATTATAAACATTAACTCTCCAAGACACTTTCATAGAAAAGAGAAAACACATAGCATTATTTTCATTCTTCCTTCCACTTTCTAGGACAGAAACAGAATATAGAATGTAACAGCATAAGTGTTTTGTTAACATGGTGTGCCACAGTCACTTTAGCTCCTTATATAAAAGGAGCTTAGAGACAGGAAAGCGCCCAGAGATTTTTGCAAAGAGATCATTGGGATTATATATAATTTTCTGTCCCAGGAGGACCGTCCCTGCCAGTGAACTAAGTAGCTCTACTGGGATAGAAATTTGTATGGAATTCAAATGAGTGTATTTGCTAGGATGATTTGAATAATTGTCTATATACCTATTGTAGATTCTACCTCTTGAAATAAAGCTATTATTGCATAATTCCTTTTTTCCTTTTTTTCCTTTTTTTTTTTTTTTAAAAAAAAAAAACTCTTCTATAATAAAGCATATCCTGTTTTGCTGGCAAAGACTACACTGTGTCCCTCCAGACCAGGGATAGTTGTTAAAAGCAAGTAGRGCTGATGGGTTAGCAGAAGCCCAGGAGAGACACTGTTCTCTTCTCTGTCTGCGGGGAAGAGTTTATTCTGAAACAATGAAAAGTTACCCAAAGCAGAACAAAGAAGTCTTTGCTCCGGTGGGTTTTTTACACTGTTGGAAGAATCATCAGCAAAACAGGTAGGAAGGAAAAATAAACAAGAGTCTTTAAGAGGCAAACACTGTTCAGAATAGGGGGAGCTAAGGCGAAGGTCAGCAACAGCCTTGCTTAACTAGACAGACAGCCACAGTCAAAAATGGTTACAAAGGACAGCAAGGTTGCACAAATCAGGAAGAAAAAGCCATAACTTTTAAGAAGAATTTAAACAACTGGAGATAGTTGGGAGCTGGAGATAGTCCCCATTGGGGACTGCTCAAAAGTGTAGGAAATTAAGAAAATTTATGCAGAAGTTATTCTATTCATATTTCTTTTCCTGATGAGTGTTTCTTATCTTATTAAGCAATGGTTTTGGAAGGCCTGTACTGATGTATATTTTTGATTATAAATATTTTCTTTTTGTAGAATAGAAAAAAAGTTTTTTTTTTTTTTTTTTTTTTTTTTAGTAAAGACGTTAAAAATATGATCTCTGGAGGAGCCTCTGCGTATATTTATCGTGAAAGTGTGCTTGCATTTTACATTTAAGCAGATGAGGAATCTATACCTTTCTAGCAAGTTAGAGGCTTACAACACATTGAAACGTTGTCTGAGAGTGCATACAGCAGTGCAGAACAATGTTAACACTAATACATCTATTAACCTGATTCTTTTACTGAAATATTGGTGTTTTGCATTCATAGGAAGTGAACGGGAAAGGGAAGGAGGCTGTGGCTCTGAGGTCATCTGTGGCAGCTTGTTCTTTGCTTCTCTTGGCAAAGTGAAAAAAAATTTATATGTAATTTTAACTATGCAAGTGCTTTCCTTAATTTAGTATGTATTAAAATGTTAATATTTTTATATGAATCAAAGTCTTGTGTTCCACTATCTGCCTAACTTTAAAAATAGTAGCACCAGTGCACCAGTAACAAAAATTATGAAGCCAAAATACTGCTGTTTCCAAATTTTTATTTCTAACATCTTATATACAAGGACATAATCTCATTTTTCCTTTGATTTTTTTTTCTTTTCTTTTGCATTTATGTACTCATAAAAATGATCTTGGGAAAGTTGGGACTGAATTAAGCAAGAATGTGAATGTATGCACTATGGTAAACATTATTCATATGATCAAGTATTTTGTTTAATCAGTTTCTAAACACATAAGGATTTGATTTGTTTACTAAATATCATTTAATTTTTATATTCCTTCCCAAAGGCTGCTCCTCTGCACTTTTTTCTTAGGAAAATGTTTCGGGAATGTTTTGAAGTCTATTCATAAGCAAACATCCTTTTTTTGGTCTTATTTGCTATAAAGAATAGAAAAGCATTAATTTGAGAAGCTGACTAGCCAGGATTAATTAACCATAAAACATTCCTGAGAGATATTTATTTTCACTGTTCCATAGACTTCATGTGCACGAGTTTCCAGAATTTCCCTGCTATAGCAGATTGATTATGCTTCCCCCTTACTGCTTAGCAGAATCTATTTTACTCTTTTCTGTTTAAAAAATGTTAACTTTTCCTCTTCATCCATTTAAGTTTCCTTAAATGCGTGCACATTTTATATTTTTCCTATGCTAAAAATACATTTTCTTTTGCAACAGAAAAATTAAGGATAAATATGATTCATTATATTTTTGAAAAGGCTCAGTGTCTTTGATTAAATTTCTAATTGGAAGCAGGTTTTCAAAGAGTTTTTTTGAAAACTATTAAATTTTTAAAATTATTCTTTCAAAAATGTYTCTGAAGATTTCATAATTTTTTTTATTCAACTTCCAATACTCTATTTCAGGGAAAAGGATCTACTATGTCTTTTGGTTCTAGTTCTAGTTTGGTTTTAGTTTATCTAGTTCTTATTTCTGAGAACTGRATGCTGTAGATGAGAATGTCTTATATGAAAGAGCATTTTTATGTCATCATTTTTATTCAGTGACAAAAAAGAAATCCTAGTTTCATAGACAAGTAGCTTTGGTGTGATTTAAAATCCTCATTTACCAGAACTCCTCCAGGGAAACCTTGGATATATCTTAGGAAGCCCAAAAACATCCTTTGGCATTCAACCTTCAAATTCTATCCCTTCAACCTATTTGCTTGACAGGGAAAAAATCTTGTTGACTGGATACCATAAAAATGTTCACATCATAACAGTGTTAAGATTGTACTGTGCCATGTTCTATTTCCTGCTCTCGAAGGAAGTGAACTCATATGAGATTTTTTTTTAATTAAAAGAAAAACATACTCTTTTTTTTTTGTAGGACACCAAAACACTGTTGCTTTGTTTATTTGTTTGTTTGTTGCTTCTCAGAAATTTTCTGCCATTATAATTTTTATTCATTTGATTCACAGTTTTCCTTTGGCAACCTAACATTCAAATGTGTATGTGAGGGAAAAATTGACTATACCTAGGATTTTCAGGATTTGGTCCAGCAGGACCACTGAACCAAGTGTTAATGAACTCCATGTAATAACAACTGCATTTATTTTATTTTATTTTATTTTATTTTATTTTATTTTATTTTATTTTATTTTATTTTATTTTATTTTATTTTATTTTATTTTATATCTCAGAGCACTTGCACACAAACTCATCCCATTCATCTTCAGGTCTATCTAGATATTAAGTGGGCTGAACCAATTTCTTTTTTTCTCTTCATATGAAAGTTCTTACTTATATATCTCATTGAATGCCTTAAGTTAATTCAAAAATATTTAGATCATAGGATTTTGAAAATTCAGACATGAAAGACTTTCTTCATACTAATCCTGTCATCAGAATCATAGTAATATCTCCCTAAATTAGGAATACTTTGTAAAGAAGAAAAAAAATCTGCATGATTCATCATGTAGAATTTCCTTGCATTTTTATCCACCCACTGGATATCATTTTCTCAGGAGGTAAGAAAAAGGGTGCACAATTCTAAGATTCACAGGAAAAGATAAAGCCAACTGGCTGTTGAATTTGTCATGTCAGCATTTAGCGACACACAAAAAATTCTCAAAAATTCTTCAAAATTCTYCAAAAAATTCTCGAACTATGTTACTGTTTTGATAGAACGTACTCAATACATCCTTAAAAGCACAGCAAACTCTACAAATGAACTATGACAAACTTCACAATCATTAATAGTCATTAGCCCATGTTTCATCTGTGCTTGGTGACTTTTTTGATTAGTTATATATGAACATATATACAATAATTTTATTGGCACAAATTATAACAGCCTATAAAATTCAAAGCTTAAAACAGACAAAAGTGGAATGCTATTGCATATTTATTCATTGAGGGAATAGAACTAGTACCATATGACTTGTCTGAACAAGAGTCAAAGCTTGGAAAAAATAAATACACTGTTTATAATCTGTTCGTGTTTTGTCCATAGCAACTAATAAAAATCTTCAATATTTTAAATAATGAAATTAATAGAGGTAATAAAATTTAGAAATATACATCATAAAATATTTTAGAGCTGAATCTCATTATTTTCAGAAATCAGTAAGATCTTATCAATAATTCTGAAGGGAAGTTTGAGGTTCCTCAAAAACATGATAAAGATATATTTCTTATTGGCATACACTGGGTAACAGAGACTTATTGAGCAATCAGTGAAGAACATGAGGAGCTGCGAAGGGGAATTCTAGGGGTCCTTGTTTACTAACACTGGCAGTTGATTTTAATTTAATCTAGCACAATTGGGTCATGACACTACTTGCCACCCATAAATATTTCTCTAGGGTTTTAGGTTTTTTCCCTAGAGAAAGAGTCAAATGAAAGTTAATAGGAGAATACATTTTCTGCTTTCTGCTTATTCTATATCATGAGGGTTTTTATTTTTTTTTCATAAACCCTTTTTTCAGTTCCATAACTACTTTTTATTCCTGCTTGGGAGATTACAATAATAAAAATAAAAATAAAAATAAAAATAAAAATAAAAATAAAAATAAAAATAAAAATAAAAATAAAAATAAAAATAAAAAAGTACTACGGCCTTTGTAATGTTTATGTTTTTCAGAGCTGATCAATGCTTACTATGAAAAAAACACAACCCGAACAGCAAGGGTAAAAGCAACTTTGTCAATGTGCTTATTTTATTACAGTAGTGATTTGTTTGTTTGTTTGTTTCTTTTTTGCCTGCTGGCAAAGAATATCTGTAGAGAAGGCTAGTATACAGACAAATGAAGTCCACTCATCTTCTGTAACATGCAACCATTTTTTTTCTGCTAGTAATTGATATTATGTGCATCTGTGATGACTGCTACCCAGCCTTTTCCAGACTAATATGTTTGTTTTTTATTTTTCATGTTATGTGCTTCTTTTACTTTCAAGTACTTCCAACACGTTTATCACCTTCTCCTATGTTTTCTCATGATTTCTTTMAGTTTAGGGATCAGAATGACATAAAAGAACACACTAGTATCAGTCCTATGCTTGCCGATTTTTACCTGTGATATTTTCATGATATTTTCTTTTTCTATTTCCTTTTGGAAGGCAGATATCTTTAACAGTTTCTTTGTTTTGTTTTTGTGTGTTTCTTTTTTGTTTGTTTGTTTTTAACTACAGCATGCTTTCTGAAAAAAAAAACTTTTTACAGGCACTTATTGTCTCTTATTCTTTCTTAGTGTCTTTTATTTTGTCTTTTTTTTTTCTTAAATAGAATAGAGAAATTGCTAGTTAGGTATCTAGATTAATGAACAATATAAATACTGCTTTATTAGCCTAATAATTACATTGTTCTAATTTTAACAAGTAACTGATATGTGTATGAAGTCTGCAATCTACATCTACAAGCATGCAAAAGTCATGAGTTCACATGAAACTGTTCACTTCAGAACTTCGCTTAAGTTCTCAACTGTTCACTTAAGAATTTTTCAGTGAAGCTTAGGATTTTTTTTCAGCACAATTCACAGTATCAAACATTTCTAGCATTGCTGTAGTCTTACCAGAAAAATTGTCTCATAATCAAAGAAAAAAATGGACTGACAAAGCTATAGGAAGTAGCAGTCATCTAATTAAACATCAATAGATGGTCTAACTTATTTTTTTAGGTTTCCTCAGTATCAGAACAGTTGGGTTTTGTATGATTCACAGTGTCATATACACCTGAATACACCTGAACTAGGTGAAATAAATCACTTGCTTAACTGAAAAAAAGTAAATTAAAAGGCAAGCTTAGATTAAACTCAATGTAGAGACAGCTAAAGTTAAATAAGATTAATCCTAGTTTACAACAAGAAACAGTGAGATACTAGCCCTCCGTGACTCAGGGTCTGGTCCTTAGCTACTTCTGACCATCTAACCACAGTAATAAAAGTAAGAATAAATATATAAGTACTAGGACATTTATAATGTCTTTCACCCTATAGTGACACTCRATATTTATAAATGACACTTGCCACAGATATCTATGAGTGTACTTTGGGAAGAAATTCAGTTTGGCTTCATAAAATGAATGATTTTGAATCATTTACTTTTAGAAGAATATTAATGAACATGTAACTGCTGTTACTCAAACCCTGTGAAGGATTTTTGATTACTTGTAGCCTAAAAGAAAATAAAACATAGTTTTAAAATATATAAAAAATGAAAGAGCTGTGTTGTGTCACCAGCTGATGAGCTACCAAAGTGATGCAGTGTGCTTCTTTGCAATGACAAAGGTCTTTGATGGAAAACAGAAATACTGTTACTGTTAATGAAGTATGATTGACCGATCTTTCATAGAATTCTCTTAATAACTGCATAACATTGCTTGTCTTTAAACATAAAAGCCTTTGGAAGTCAGGCAAAACTGGTTTAAATAAGCATTTATGAGAACGTATCCAATACTTAAATGCAATACTGCTTATAAACAATGCTGCATTTTGTAGAAATTACCCTATTATTTGTACGATTTAGGCACTCCAATTTACAGCAGTAATAATATTTATTAGTCTCATCTGCGTAGGGAATAATTTATCGGTGAATACTGGTCTGTCAATGTGAATTCCCAGGGGTCAAACATAGTAAGAGTAAGAGAAGAGCAAACACATGCTATCCATCTAGTTCTAAGTTTAAACACACAGTACGCMGACATGACACAATAGAGTTTTCTATTGCAACAAGTTTCTAGCTTGTTTCTAGCCAGTATACAGTGACAAGTGGCTTTGCCTTTTGGTTTGTCTAGAACAGACTTATTTCCAAAGGAGACATGGATGAAGACTTAACTGTCTGGAAGATGGACTAAGGGGTTTCAGACACTCAATTTACTGTTTAAGGAAAATAAATCAGAGACCTCAGCTAATATTATAGGTCTGAACCAAAAACTGTAGCATTTCCTTAYGAACAATATTCCTCTCACACATATRTTCCCAAATCTCATGTAACAGAATTATCTAATATCTTTCTGACAAAATTCTGCCRCTTTAAGGGTCATTGTTTCTTTCAGAACGTAGAACCGTTACGAAGCAGCACTCCTTGCAAACATCAGCTTTTTGCTTCCTCTGAAGTGAACAGGAGAGTCCACTGGAATGGACTTTTAAATGTTCTTACTTCTTCGGTTTTCCTGGGTGGGGACTGATTTAATAATTGATTTGAAATCTCATGTTCTCTCCAATAGAACTTCAAGTGCTTCTCAGTTCTATGGACCACCTCCATTGTTCCTTCAATGCATTGCACACTTCACTGTAGTTTATATGTACATCAGTCTATTTTGTACATGCCTATAATAACGTAAGTAAAATCTATAGTGTGGCATTTCTTCTATTTTGTATAGCCTCTCTAAAAGCTAATTATTATTATGCTGATTACAGAATAGAAGAAAGTGCAAAACACAGAGAGCTTGTTGAACTCCTCAAATGGAATTACTATCACATCCTGAAATAAAAATTGGGATTTATACTTAGTCTAGTCACATGCTCAGACTTGCACACTGCAGTGAAATGTGACAGAGTATTATCTGGAAAAGAATGCTATTAATGAGAATGAAAGTAGTCATTCTTTTCAGTTATAKTTACAGAGACAAAGGAAGTCTATATTTTGTCCTCATCCACTTATTTAAAGGACTGTGATTGTGTAATTATTCTATCTGTAAAGCCATAAAAGTCATAATAATTACATGAAGCATTAACAATGAGACGTTACAAGCAGTTTTTGTGAGAGTTCACAGAACGAATGACCTTCAAGCAATTGCTCTTCTTTGGGATAAATTAAGAACATTTAGCCCAATATTCTTTTTCCAACAGTCAACAGCTGGATGTTCACAGAGGTCTAAGTATTCTTCTACTGTATATAAATATATATTTGCATATATTCTTTGCATATATCTTCTATGCAAATTTATATATACTTCCCTAGAACTTACTCATAGTTTCCACTAACTTGTCAAAAACTGGTTTTRGGAACTATATTCTCTGTTTTTGGAGTATTTTCTTGTGTAAATGTGCCCATTTAAAAGTTTACTGCTTCATTGCCCTTCTAGATAACAACACTGGCTATGTAAATGTGACTTTTTTACATTAATAACTTTCAAATTATTTATTGGTCAGATAGGAAGAAATTCTGCATAGCAGCATATTCTAAAATATTTTTGTCTTACCATGTAAAGCAGGGACTAAAATATACAGTTTACACGGGATTTAGACAAACACATTTTGCCAAGCTGACTGGAGAGATGTAAAAAATTACTGTCCCCATCTGTTCAATTACAGCATCTGAAGCACTGCCTTATTAAGGGAGCGCTCTATGTCCATAAAATAGATGAACTTAAATCACCCTTCTGTAGTGATTAAGCTGAACATTTTTAGTATATGAGGTTATAGATTGTGCTGACCTACCAGGTTTGGCTTCTCAACTGTGTGATCCAAGACCACTGGAGAAGTTGTAAGTGGTAACACTGTCTATAAGAATGACTATATGGAAACTGAGTCTTCCTTGCTTTTGTTTATACATGTACAAAATAAAATTGTACTATAATAAATGACACAATCATATTTGTTTTTGGAAGCTGCTTGTTTGCAACTAAGAACCTGATATGTAGTGTTTTATCATGAAAAACTGGATGACTGTCTCTTAAACTTATGTGTTCCCGATATATAAACAGTAATATGGAACAAAGATATATGTTATGCTGTCATTAATTCAAGTATGCCTAAAGTCAATAGCGCATTAATTTTATGATGTCATCCTTACTTTTTCCTTTTCTTTGGAGCGATATATAGGAAATGATGTTTTATCAATGCTACCTAGAAACAAGCCTGATACAGTATGGTATATCATAGTATTGAAAGATAATTRTGTGATCTGTGTGTGTTTTAAGCATTGGCTAAGCCGAGGGATCTTTACATTTGCTAGACTTCTTAAAAGTATTTGTCACAATTCAAGGAGGGCATTTTTTTCCTGTTGCATAATATTTTCTTAACACACATTCCTCCTGGGTCCCTTAAGTGTCTGAACATTAGAATATAACTTTGTTTTGCCCGTCATCTTCATGCCAATGTTGTGACACYTAACAAGGATATGCTAGGCAATGCAGTGCTGGACTTGTATTTGTTGCTAAGGTAACTTCTAAAGTACATGTTTTGATATGAGACTCAAGCTCAAGCTGACTGAAAAAAAAAATAAAAAGAAATAGATGGACCAAAATATTTAAGTTTTACCTTCGTGAAAGGAGAATTTTGTTGCTGAAATGAACCTTTACCTCTTAAGACTGAAGGGAAGAGAAGAGCACATATTAGAAACGTATTAAGATTATATGTTCCAGTAAAGTGGGGATCTACAAATTAGTCAGCTCTTGAAGAGGGAATCAAATGTTCTCTTTTACAACCAGGCTTTTTGTGCAGAAGTTCAGGCTGACTCCTCAGAATGGATTCAGAGCAGCCAGAACCATGATCAGGTCAGCAGAGGGAAGCACTGAAGGCAAAGTCATATCCAAAAGCTCAGGGTGTTTAAAGGATTCAACCTATCTTCTATGCACACAGCTATGACTTCGGAAATGAAATGCTGCATATAAAATAAACTCAGCATAGTTCATTATTTTTGCTTAAACAAGAGGAGGGAAAATGGAAGTGCACTTCTTGTCCTACTTATGAAGTCCCTAATCCAGTGATGCAGGTTATAGATGATGTTTTGCCTGAAGATTTAGTCACAGATGGATATTAGATTTGGAGCAGATACAAATGTTCAAAATTTATGATTATCATTTGGATGTACATTGATATAGAAGAAAGCTAATGAATTAATAATATGTTCAGAGATTTGATGATGTTTTAGTTCTCTTTTGAGCTACAAGTAACATATGTTTTCTACTCCCAAGACAAGGCCAGGTGACGCTGTACGATATGTGAATGGCTGTATGTGAATATACTGGGTACTGTTAAAGCTGTTATGACCTTCATTAGGAAATTCAGKATTATAAGAGAAATATAGCAAAGACACACTTTCTTGATATAGCTCAAGGAGAGAGAATTGTTRTTAGGGTCCAGTTCCTAAAGCATTTCATACAATCATAGTTCAACATAAAATACACTATATATAAACAACTTCTTGAAAGAAATGWCTATAGTTGAATATTACAGTATGTCTGACCCTGACAGGATATACTGTCAGGGAATGCCTTTTGGACCAAGTCACTCAGGGATCCTCACGTGAAAAATTAGTCATACTTTGTAAACATTTTTAATGGAGAAGATCTTTACGTTAGGATTCAAATCTAGATCAACATATATGTGCCATGCACATCCAAAAAAAAAAAAAAAAAAGTAGTAGATTTTTTGTTTGTAAGACTTTTGCAAGAATGCCAGGAATCAGGGTAAGCTGTGCAGTAAAGAGTTTTAAAGAATTTTCAACTTTTCTGTTTGTGATCCGTTATCTGATTGTGACCCTCTAGAAGTCAAAACCTTAAATTCTCTCAAATATTTGAATTTTTGTTAGGTCGTCCTCATATCTCCCTATACTAATTAAAATCATAAGACTTTAGAACATCTTCCTATATAACAAAAGAGAATGGTAGTTCAATATATTATCTTTTGATGTGAGATCATTAGTTCAAAACCTATTAGACAATCACCAGTAAGCTTTATGAAATACCATGATGAACACTGCCTACTGATTAGTGTCAGGAAACCTCACACTCCATTAGAATTGCCCCTGCTTCTCTAWTTTAGATTTCTGAGTATAGACATTTATCTTTTTGTTCCAACATACTCTAATACTTTATGCAGTAGGGGAGAACTTCATACTGGGATGTTTGTATTGTATTATCACTTAAGAGAGAGATACTCATTCTTTTTTAYTCCCGTGTTATTTCATAATATTTACATGTATTAATACCTTTTAAAGATTAGAAGAAATTTAATACTGTTTCTATGATTTTGATAGCTTTTAAGAACTTGAAGTAATTCCAATGTTCCAGTGTTCTCAAAGAAATTCCATTCCTTTTCAATGGTATACATATATAACTCTACTTCTATTAAAGAAATAAAAAAAATCAATAAATGATAATGATGAGTCTCTGTGTGTTTTTATAAATATATATACATGAACAAACATGTACTTAAACTGTTTTGCATTTTGATATTGTTTTGATATTGCATTTTCATATTGTTTTTTGACAGAAAAAGAAAAAGCTAAATGTTTTGGGAACCTGATAATAAATAATCCAAATTCTCCAATTTTAAGTACAGTATATGATTAAAAGAGACCAATAAACAAAACTCCTTGTAATGTCAATGAACACAAAGAAAGGCATCTCAGAGGCTAATTCAGTATGTCAAAAATATCAATTGTCATCTTGCATTTTCTCTCTTTTGCCATTGACTGTATAAGGAAACCAGAGAGATTAGATCTCTGTATTTAGTTCCTCAGAGACGCGACTAAAAGTAGGTGGAATAAATCCAGAGAGCATACAAGCAAACTTTAGCAGAGCTGTGAATAAAGAGCTTCRGAAATTCTTCATCAGTATTTAAAATGAATTTTGGCTGCTGATATGGAGCAAAAAAATATCTTAGCGCACCAGATTTCTTAAAGCACTTAATTTAATTTTCTTCTTGTTAGAACAGCAGAGGAGTAAAAAATGGTAATTTTGTTTGAGAGAAGAAAAATAAGGTGGAGAAAAAGATTGGTGATAGTGAGATACTGGAAAAGGAATACCTTAGGGACCTTAGTAAGGAAAATGGAAAGAAAGAATTCTAATTTGCAGAAGTTAAATCAATTTTGGAATATCTTCCCAAACCAATTACAATGTGAAGAAGAAATTTGGAAGGCTTTCTTGTCTCAGCAACTAATTAAAAACAAGAATTGATACACACACACTAAGCAAAGCTCAGTTTATTTACTGTATCCATTTCTTCTAGTGAAATCTGTCATCTCTAAATTGTTTTCTATATATTTATGAGTGGACACACACACACATATGTACATATGTATACATATGCATATATATAAAATTAGGTACCATTTATGGTTAAGCATGTTATTCCCTTGACAAGCATCTGGACTTGGAAACACATTTTACGGTTAGTGTGCTACTGCACTGGACACTTTCTTTTAACTTTGCCCATATAACCAAGACAATGTAACAGAGACCTCCCTGCACTGTCAAGTGTCGGTGACATGCACTTTCAGTGGATGACTAAGCTTACCTAAAGTCTATTGGTCTTTCAAGATGAGTAATTTTATAAATATATATGGAAGAAATCCAGGTTCTTGTCACTGTGCGTATCCTTCTGTTCAGATGCATATACTTTTGTCCAAAAGCAATAAGGAACGGTCATTAGAAATCCTTCTAAGTCTCAAGTTTATTTTCACAGTGACAGAAAACTTTCAGAGGGAAAACAATTTACAAGTGAAGCATTTATGTACGTGTTTTTGGGGCATAGAGGTTTAGTGATGTGATATTAGATTTAATATCTGATTCAGCCTACAGCATTAGTTATTTCTCTTTGGGCAGCCTCATTTAAGACTAAGACTCTATGGCAGGACATTTTCAAATTGTAAAGTTTTTGTTTGTTTGGTTGGTTGGTTGGTTTTTTTTTTTT